>NC_136151.1:9457047-9737183 GCF_965212315.1 Lampetra planeri | reverse complement strand
TGGGCGTGACGATGAAGATTCCGATGAGGAAGAGGAGGAGGCTTCGCCACAGAGCGCGGAGGGAGAGGCGGAGACGGGACGGGCGGCCCCGGCGCAGCGGGCCGGCCGTGGAGAGACCCACAGCAGAGCCCAGCGCAAACACAAACCTGCAGCACGCACACCGCACTACACTATACACTACAATATACACTACACTACACTACTATACACTACCATACACTATACTATACACTATACTACTACACACTACACTATACACTACAATATACACTACACTATATACTAAATTATACACTACAATATACACTACACTATACACTACACTATACACTACACTACTATACACTACACTACTATACACTACACTACTATACACTACATTATACACTACACTACTATACACTACACTACTATACACTACACTACAGACTACACTACACTACAATATACACTACACTACTATACACTACACTATACACTACACTACACTATACACTACACTACACTATACACTACACTATACACTACACTATACACTACACTAATATACACTACACTACTATACACTACACTATACACTACACTACTATACACTACACTATACACTGCTATACACTACACTATACACTACACCATACACTACACTACTATACACTACACTATACACTACACTATACACTACAATATACACTACACTATACACTACAATATACACTACACTATACATTACACTATACACTACACTACTATACACTACACTATACACTACACACTACACTACTATACACTATACTATACACTACACTACTATACACTACACTACTATACACTACACTATACACTACACTATACACTACAATATACACTACACTATACACTACACTATACACCACTACTATACACTACACACTACACTATACACTACACACTACACTACAATATACACTACACTATACACTACACTATACACTACAATATACACTACACTATACACCACTACTATACACTACACACTACACTATACACTACACTACAATATACACTACACTATACACTACAATATACACTACACTATACACTACACTATACACCACTACTATACACTACACACTACACACTACACTATACACTACACACTACACTACAATATACACTACACTATACACCACTACTATACACTACACTATACACTACACACTACACTATACACTACACACTACACTACACTATACACTACACTATACACTACACTATACACTACTACTATACACTACACTATACACTACACTATACACTACACTATACACTACACTACACACTACACTATACACTACACCAGACACTCACCAGGGGAACACGAGGTCTGCCACCGTCAGCCCTGCATGGACACAGACACCAATAGGAGTTGGTGGATCACTCACAGATGGGTAGTGTATAGTGTAGTGTATAGTGTAGTGTAGTAATATAGTGTAGTGTATAGTGTAGTGTATAGTGTAGTGTATAGTGTAGTAATATAGTGTAGTGTATAGTGTAGTGTAGTGTGTAGTGTAGTGTATAGTGTAGTGTATAGTATAGTGTGTAGTGTAGTGTATAGTGTAGTGTATAGTGTAGTGTGTAGTGTAGTAATATAGTGTAATGTATAGTGTAGTGTATAGTGTAGTGTATAGTGTAGTGTGTAGTGTATAGTGTAGTGTATAGTGTAGTGTAGTGTATAGTGTAGTGTAGTAATATAGTGTAGTGTATAGTGTAGTGTATAGTGTAGTGTATAGTGTAGTGTAGTGTATAGTGTAGTGTATAGTGTAGTGTAGTAATATAGTGTAGTGTATAGTGTAGTGTATAGTGTAGTGTATAGTATAGTGTGTAGTGTAGTGTATAGTGTAGTGTATAGTGTAGTGTAGTGTATAGTGTAGTGTATAGTGTAGTGTATAGTGTAGTGTGTAGTGTAGTGTATAGTGTAGTGTATAGTGTAGTGTATAGTGTAGTGTGTAGTGTATAGTGTAGTGTATAGTGTAGTGTATAGTATAGTGTATAGTGTAGTGTAGTGTATAGTGTAGTGTATAGTGTAGTGTATAGTATAGTATGTAGTGTAGTGTATAGTGTAGCGTGTAGTGTAGTGTATAGTGTAATGTATAGTGTAGTGTAGTAATATAGTGTAGTGTATAGTGTAGTGTATAGTGTAGTGTATAGTAGTGTAGTGTATAGTGTACTGTATAGTGTAGTGTATAGTGTAGTGTATAGTAGTGTATAGTGTAGTGTATAGTATAGTGTAGTGTATGGTGTAGTGTATAGTAGTGTAGTGTATAGTGTAGTATAGTGTATAGTGTAGTGTATAGTAGTGTAGTGTATAGTAGTGTAGTGTGTAGTGACTCACCGTTCCACGCCGAGTGTTTAAAGTACCAGTACTTTCCGCCGCCGTAGTTGACGAACACCATGAGGACGATGGAGATCCTGCGGAGCACAATACACTATACACTACACTATACACTACACTACTATACACTACACTATACACTACACTATACACTCCACACTACACTATACACTACACTATACACTACACTATACACTCTACACTACACTATACACTATACACTACACTATACACTCTACACTACACTATACACTACACTATACACTACACTATACACTACACTATACACTACACACTACACTATACACTACACTATACACTACACTATACACTACACTACACACTACACTATACACTACACTACACTCTACACTATACACTTTACACTACACTATACACTACACTATACACTACACCATATACACTACACTACTATACACTACACTATACACTACACTATACACTACACTATACACTACACTACTATACACTACACTATACACTACATTATACACTACATTATACACTACACTATACACTACACTATACACTACTATACACTACACTATACACTACACTATACACTACACTACACTATACACTAAACTATACACTACGCTACTATACACTACACTACTATACACTACACTATACACTACTATACTACTATACACTACACTATACACTACACTACTATACACTACACTATACACTACACTATACACTAGTATACACTACACTACTATACACTACACTATACACTACACTACTATACACTACACTATACACTACACTATACACTATACACTACACTACTATATACTACACTATACACTACACTACTATACACTACACTACTATACACTACACTACTATACACTACACTATACACTACACTACTATACACTACACTATACACCACACTATACACTACACTACTATATACTACACTATACACTACACTACACTACTATACACTACACTACTATACACTACACTATACACTACACTACCATACACTACACTATACACTACACTTCTCAATGAGTCTCTATGTATCTCTATGTGTCTCTATGTATGTCTATGAGTCTGTGTAGTGGTGGTGGTACCCTCTGAATGTGTCGAGTGACCGCAGCCTCTGCGCTTGCGTGGAGGTGGCGGTGGTGGTGGAGTTTGGGGGGAGGATCTGGGGCTGTGGGGGCACCATCGCCTCCTGCAGTGGCATCATCATTGATTATCATCGATTATCATCATCGATTATTGTCATCGATTATCATCATCGCTCTTTAACGTATGTGTACGTGTGTGGCAAAACAACCCCCTACCTCCTCGCGGTGCCGGACGGGCAACTCTGTCGTGGACATTGCTGTGGGGGGAGGACCAACGCCTATTGGCCTCTCCCCTCATGGCGTCTGTGACCACCACAGTGGCTAAACGGGGGCTCTGGACGGGTGCGAAGGGCTGGTAACCCCTCCACCTTCAATTCATTACCACGAAACCACGAATAAAATACGTAACTAATAAGCTTGTGCAGGAGGCCCCGGGGGGACAGGTGTCTATGACGTCTCCTGGCCAAACCCCATTTGGCGGAGCCAGGAGATTGAATCTTCACCCTCGGGGCTCCTCCACAAACAACGAAAAGCCACTTCGTGTGGTCACGTGGAATGTTCGAACGCTCACTGCGGAGGAGAGGCTGCCACTCCTCTGTCGGGAGCTGGACCGGTACCGCCTGGATCTCTGTGGCATTCAGGAGGTCCGGTGGACCGGTTCTGGCTCCTGCCACCATGAGGGGTGGACAGTCCTCTACTCGGGGCAGGAGATTGCCAAACAACAGGGAGTGGCTCTTCTTCTGAATAAAATAATGAAGGGGGCGTCAGAATGTGGCGGTGAGGTGTGGGAAGCTGTAAGCCCCAGGCTACTTTGGGCTTGCCTTCCCATCAACCGGAGGCGAGGAGTGGTGGTCGTGGTTAGTTATGCCCCCACCGAAGACGAACATCCGTGGAAGGATGCAGGCAAAGCCGATGAGTCAGATGCCTTCTATGACCTCCTGTCGCAGGTGCTGGCTAAAGTGGCCTCTCGGGATAGAGTCATCTTGTTGGTTGACTTCAATGCCCGAGTTGGTCATGATGTTGGCACCTGGTCTGGAGTGATTGGAAGGCATGGGCCAGATCAGCTCAATAACAACGGTAGGAGGCTGCTAGATTTTTGTGCAGCCCATGGGCGTACTGAAGTACTGAAGGTGATCCAGAGATGATCTCCCAAGCGAAATGCTGAGGGAAGGTGGCGTTTGTGCACAGACTGCCCTACATGACATCATAACAACAGTCTGGACCACTGGATGGGTTCCGCAGGACTGGAAGGATGTCCTGGTGGTCCCCGTCTTTAAGAAGGGGGACCGCACAGACTGTAACAACGACAGAAGCATCTCACTCCCCACTTAGTGGCGAATGGCGGTTGTTGTTGTTGTATGTGTGTGTGTATGTGTGTGTGTGTCTCACGTTATTCAGCAGCGTGTGGTTATCCGGACGATGCAGAACACGGCCTATCACGCTCTGCACACAGCGCAGCCTGGAACACACAGACACACACAGACACAGTCACACACACACACAGACACACACACAGACACACACAGACACACACACAGACACACACACAGACACATACACACACAACAACAACAACCGCCATTCGCCAGTAAGTGGCGGTGACGTCACCACGACGCTTGTGCCAGGCCATGTGCACCTTGAGGTCACGTGAAGTGTCGAAAGCCCGCTGGCAGGAGGTCACGGGGCAGACCCAGGTGCTACGGGTCGACTGACTGAGATGACCGAGATGACTGGCTGATGCACCACCTGTGCCCCCTACTGTGCCAACTTGCTGTGCTTTAGCCACCCGGCACTCCGCTCGTTGTTGTGAGCATCGCTCCTCCGCCCTCCGTTGTTGTTGGAGGGCGACTGCTTCCAACTGCCCAGTAGCGTCCTTCACGAGCCTCCTCCACAGAGGCCGATCTTGACACCGCTGGTACCAGTCATCGGCAAGTCCACTTAGCTCCACGTCCTCCTGTACCACATCACTCCATCTCTTCTCTAGCCCGTGCCGCGCCCGTTTAGCCCCCTCAATCCGGCCGAACATCTCTGCCCGGTACCTTTCCTGGTCTCTGACTCTGGATCGCCTTCAGTACTTCCTCAACAGATGGCATCTCAGCCAGCCACTCACAGGGGGTGACTTCTTCTAATATTTGAGCCACCGCAGCCTCAGCAGGGTTATCCCCACAGAAATGCTCAGCAAATCTGCAAACCTGTTCCTGGGGGTCGGAGATTGAATCACCGTTTTTTCCCCTAATGATGGTGTGGCGCTGCAGGTTACTTTTATGATGGAGTTAAAGAGCGACTTGTGATCGCGGGCGACTGAGGCAGACTCCATCTCCTCAGCAACCCGCGACCACCACCCATCCTTGCAGTGCCTCACAGCTCTCTGAACCTCCGAGCGAAGGCTGCGGTAAACCTCATTTTCCGACGTGGGATGCTGTAGCCGATGAGAGTGGGCCTGTTGCTTTTTCTTAACCATCCTGAACACCTCCTCTGTCAGCCAGGGTCTCTGGGGAGGTCTGGACCGCGTATCCAAAGCAGCCATTGCAGCTGCATGAGTCACAGTCCTAAATCTCGCCCATTTACCCTCGACATCAGGAGTGGGGGACGATGCCAACCCCAGCCACAATCGATGATGAAATTCTCGCTTGCAACTTTCATCAGCTAGCTGAGATCACACACAGACACACACACACAGACACACACACAGAGACACACACACAGACACCCCCCCCACCACCGACCTGAATGCCCACCCACTCAGTGGGAAGAGAATCGACAGCAGCAGCAGAACGCCGGCAGCGATGAGGACAGCTGCACATCACACAACATCACCAACATCACCAAAATCATCATCACCAACATCATCAACATCATCACCAACATCACCAACATCATCACCAACATCACCAACATCATCACCAACATCATCACCAACATCACCACCACCACCATCATCACCAATATCACCACTATCACACATCACCAACATCACCATCACCAACATCACCAGCATCACCATCATCACCACCAACATCACCAACATCATCACCAACATCACCACCATCATCACCATTATCACCACCATCACCAACATCACCAACACCAACAACATCACACAACATCATTGGGCCTTACGTAGCGATGAGTTGACGGGTGCCCGCGTGGTGGTGATGGTGATGGTGGTGATGGGGCCTTACGTAGCGATGAGTTGATGGGTGCCCGCGTGGTGGTGATGGTGATGGTGGTGATGGGGCCTTACGTAGCGATGAGTTGACGGGTGCCCGCGTGGTGGTGATGGGGCCGCAGGTGGCGTTGCTGGAGAGGTTTCCGCGCTCCACACGCAGCGAAAACTCCCCCAGCTCGCCCAGCCACACATCCATCCTGCAACATCACCAACATCAACATCAACACCACCATCACCACCATCATCAACATCACCAACATTACTAACATCACCACCATCACCACCATCACCACCATCATCAACATCACCACCATCACCACACGTCATACCACAAACCTACACAGTGACTCACACACCCACCCACCCACTCACACACCCACTCACCCACCCACTCACCCACCCACTCACCCACCCACGCACCCACCCACCCACTCACTCACCCACTCACCCACCTACTCACCCACCCACTCACCCACCCACCCACTCACCCACTCACCCACCCACTCACCCATCCACCCACCCACTCACCCTCCCCCCCACTCACCCCCCCACTCATCCCCCCACCCACTCACCCACCCACTCACCCACCCCCCCACTCACCCACCCACCCACTCACCCACCCACCAACTCACCCACCCACCCACCCACTCACCCACTCACCTACCCACCCACCCACTCACCCACTCACCCACTCACCCACTCACTCACGCACCCCCCCACCCACTCACTCACTCACCCACTCACCCACTCACGCACCCACGCACCCACTCCCCCACCCACTCACCCACCCACCCACTCACCCACCCCCCCACTCACCCACCCACCCACTCACCCACGCACCCACTCACCCACCCCCCACACACCCCCCACTCACCGGCACAGCTCACCACCACTGCTCACCAGCGCCAGCGTGCCGGCGTGAGTGGAGTCCACGGCCACCCGGCTCACTCGCCCACCCACACACTCAGCCAGGGCCCGGGGCACGCACTGCAGGGGTCACAGGCAGGGGTCACGCAGGGGTCACGCAGAGGTCACGCAGGGGTCACGCAGGGGTCACGGGCTGGGTGAGGTGAGGTCACATGAATTGGTGAGTCGTTGAGTCGTCAGTGAGTCGTTGGTGAGTGGTGAGGAGTGGGTGAGTAGTTGGTGAGGAGGGGGTGGTGAGTGGGTGGTGAGTGGGTGGTGAGGAGTGCGTAGTGAGGAGTGGGTGGTGAGGAGTGGGTGGTGAGGAGTGGGTGAGTAGTTGGTGAGAAGTGGGTGGTGAGTGGGTGGTAAGTTGGTGAGGAGTGAGTGGTGATGAGTGGGTGGTGAGTAGTTGGTGAGTAGTTGGTGAGGAGTGGGTGGTGAGTAGTGGGTGGTGAGTAGTTGGTGAGTAGTTGGTGAGGAGTGGGTGGTGAGTAGTGGGTGGTGAGTTGGTGAGTTGGTGAGGAGTGGGTGGTGAGGAGTAGTTGGTGAGTAAGTGGCTGGTGAGGAGCGGGTGGTGAGTAGGTGGTGAGTAGTTGGTAAGTAGTTGGTAAGGAGTGGGTGGTGGGTGAGTAGTTGGTGAGTAGTTGGTGGTGAGTAGTAGTTGGTGAGTGGGTGGTGAGTAGGTGGTGAGTAGTTGGTGAGTGGGTGGTGAGTGGGTGAGTGGGTGAGTAGTTGGTGAGTAGTTGGTGAGTGGGTGGTGAGTGGGTGAGTGGGTGAGTGAGTGGTGAGTAAGTAGTTTGTGAGTAGTTGGTGAGTAGGTGGTGAGTGAGTGGTGAGTGAGTGGTGAGTGAGTGGTGAGTAGTTGGTGAGTAGTTGTTGAGTTCACCTGGAAGCAGTCGCTAGAGACCCAGGTGAGGGTGAGCGTGAGTAGTTGGTGAGTTGGTGAGTAGTTGGTGAGTGAGTGGTGAGTGAGTGGTGAGTGGGTGGTGAGTAGTTGGTGAGTAGTTGGTGAGTTCACCTGGAAGCAGTCGCTAGAGACCCAGGTGAGGGTGAGCGTGAGTAGTTGGTGAGTGAGTGGTGAGTGAGTGGTGAGTAGTTGGTGAGTAGTTGGTGAGTAGTTGGTGAGTTCACCTGGAAGCAGTCGCTAGAGACCCAGGTGAGGGTGAGCGGCAGCTTCAGCTCGTTGTGCACCGCGAGCTCAGCGTGCTCCAGCTGAGCACCGCCCAGCAACTCTGGGATACACGCGGAGGGATAACGGTTACCATGGAGACCGCGGTTACCATGGAGACTGCGGTTACCGTGGAGACCGAGGTTACCGTGGAGACTGAGGTTACCGTGGAGACTGAGGTTACCGTGGAGATCACGGTTACCGTGGAGACTGCGGTTACCGTGGAGACCGAGGTTATCGTGGAGACCGCGGTTACCGTGGAGACCGAGGTTACCGTGGAGACAGCGGTTACCGTGGAGACTGAGGTTACCGTGGAGACAGCGGTTACCGTGGTAACAACACGGCCACGGGGTAACCCTCACCGGCGCTCTGCGTGAGTGGAGGCCACGTGGCCGTGATCCAGGCGAGGGACAGGATGAGCAGAGCGGCAGGCCCCATCACCTCCATGCAGCCTGACAAAGACACAGACAAAGGTCACCCGTGTAGCCTTTAGCAGACTGTAGGGGCAAGTTCTGTTAGCGAGCGGCACCTGTGAAGGGTGGGATGGCACATGAGGGGGTGGGTGGCCAGCACCACGCCCGGCCGCCTTTGTCTCCCCAGTGGCGATGTTTACACATGGCGCCAGGTACTCATTTGAGGCTGAGTCGACCTAGGGGAGGCCCGGGACCGGTTCAGATAATCGTCACCACTGGTGTTGGCCGTGAGCGGGAATCGAACTCGGGTCGCCGGATTCATAGCGCAGCGTAGCGCTAACCACTACACCACCGCTCTCCACTATACACACACACAGACAGACACACACACAGACACACACACACAGACACCTACAGACACAACAACAACCGCCATTCGCCACTAAGTGGCGGTGACGTCACCACGACGCTTGTGCCAGGCCATGTGCACCTTGAGGCCACGTGAAGTGTCTAACGCCCGCTGGCAGGAGGTCACGGGGCAGACCCAGGTGCCACGGGTCGACTGACCGAGATGACCGAGATGACTGGCTGATGCACCACCTGTGCCACCTACTATGCCAACACACAGACACAGACAAAGATCCCCTGTGTAGCCTCTAGCAGGCTGTAGGGGCAAGTGCTGTCAGTAGCACCTACACACAGACAAAGATCCCCCAGGTAGCATCTAGCAGGCTGTAGGGGCAAGTGCTGTTAGTAGCACCTACACACAGACAAAGATCCCCCGTGTAGCCTCTAGCAGGCTGTAGGGGCAAGTGCTGTTAGTAGCACCTACACACAGACAAAGATCCCCCAGGTAGCCTCTAGCAGGCTGTAGGGGCAAGTGCTGTCAGTAGCACCTATACAAAGACAAAGATCCCCCAGGTAGCCTCTAGCAGGCTGTAGGGGCAAGTGCTGTTAGTAGCACCTACACACAAAGATCCCCCGTGTAGCCTCTAGCAGGCTGTAGGGGCAAGCGCTGTTAGTAGCACCTACACACAAAGATCCCCCGTGTAGCCTCTAGCAGGCTGTAGGGGCAAGTGCTGTCAGTAGCACCTACACAGACAAAGCTCCCCCAGGTAGCCTCTAGCAGGCTGTAGGGGCAAGTGCTGCTAGTAGCACCTACGCACAGACAAAGATCCCCCAGGTAGCCTTTAGCAGGCTGTAGGGGCAAGTGCTGTCAGTAGCACCTATACACAGACAAAGCTCCCCCGTGTAGCCTCTAGCAGGCTGTAGGGGAAGTGCTGTTAGTAGCACCTACACACAAAGATCCTCCAGGTAGCCTCTAGCAGGCTGTAGGGGCAAGTGCTGCTAGTAGCACCTACACACAGACAAAGCTCCCCCGTGTAGCCTCTAGCAGGCTGTAGGGGCAAGTGCTGTTAGTAGCAGCATCACCTATGAAGGCTACCGGCACTCCGGCTACACACAGAGGGGGTGGTGTGGCCAGCACCAACACGCCCGGCCGCCTTTGTCTCTCCCCCAGTGATGATTGTGAGCCTGAGACATCTTGTATCTTGAACTCGTCACTGTAATCGAATGTCAATCGACAGGATCGTACCTCGGATTCTGTTCCTCAATGGCGGTGACGTCACTGGCGGCAAGCCCCGCCCTCCAATGGCGGTGCCCCCCACCCGCCCCTACCCAACATGGCGGCGACGCCCTCTAATGGTTTGATAAAGACGGCACCCCCTACCCAATATGGCGGCGATGCCATCCAACAGATTAACAATAGTGGCACCCCGCCTACCCAATATGGCGGCGATCCAATAGCGGCACTCCCTACCCAACATGGCGGCGCTCTATCTATCGAAAGCTGGTGCCGCCCTACCAAATATGGCGGGAATGCCCTCCAATGCATTGACAATCGCGTTCTGCCAATGTGGCGGAGATACCGTCCAATGCTTTGACAATGGCGGTCCCCCTAACCAACATGGCGGCAATGCCCTCCAATGCATTGACAATGGCTGTCCCCCTAACCAATATGGCGCGATGCCGTCCATTGCTTTGCCAGTGGCGGTTTCCCTACCCAACATGGCGGGGCGATTCCACCGCTCGACCCAGCACCCCACCCGCTTCGTTTCCAATGTCAATCTCCCTGCTTGTCACGTGCTTTAATAAATTATGTTAATGAGACACGGGCAGCCAATGGGCTTCGAAGTTGTCCTGACTTGGCATACAGAGACACGCCCACTTAGAGACGCGTCTCACCCCTCGTCCAATCTCCTGTTTTCGCCACGCTCCCTACGGCACGATCGCTCCGCCCATAAGACAGCCACCCCCAAGTTCATTAGCCACGCCCCGTTGGCACGATCGCCCCGCCCATAAGACAGCCCCCCCCCCAAGTGCATTAGCCACGCCCCTTTCCCCCCCGTCAACCGTCTGCTCATTTGCATAGCCCCGCCCCCTACTCATTCGCCCCGCCCCTTGTGCTGTCGTCCTTCCCCATCACCTGTCCCGCCTTCTGCTTCGCCCCTCCCCCTTTATCCCGATCGCCCCGCCCACCGCCCCTCCCCACCAACCCCGCGCTCGCGCCCGCCCTCCCTCCCCCTTCGCCCCTCCTCCGTTATCTTCATCGCCCCGCCCACCGCCCCGTTACCCACCAAACCCCGCCCCTCCCCCCCGCTAGGCCCCGCCCCCTACGGGATCCCAGACGGAGGATCGAGAAGAGCAGCGCGTTTGTGAAGGGGCCGCTATGAGCGGCACGCTCTATCTACTGCTCGCTGTCTCGCCACCGCCATACTTCACCACTCAGGTCAGTGGGGGGCCGCTGGGCCTTGGGGGGTGGTGGGGGGGGGGGCGCTGGGTGGGGCCCTCGGGTTGGCCAGGAGCCTCGGGCGAGATAGGAGGCTCGGGGTGGTGGTGGTGCAATAGATAGTACACACAACACATAGACTCAGCACTGCCACCCATATAATCAACACTGCCCATAGACTCAGCACTGCCCATAGACTCAACACTCACTGCCCATAGACTCATCACTACCCATAGACTCAACACTGCCCATTGACTCAACACTGCCCATAGACTCAACACTGCCCATAGACTCAACACTGCCCATAGACTCATCACTGCCCATAGACTCAATACTACCCATAGACTCAACACTGCACCATAGACTCATCACTGCCCATAGACTCAACACTGCCCATAGACTCAACACTGCCCATAGACTCAACACTACCCATAGACTCAACACTGCCCATAGACTGAACACTGCCCCATAGACTCAACACTGCCCATAGACTCAACACTGCCCATAGACTCAACACTGCCCATAGACTCAACACTGCCCATAGACTCAACACTGCCCATAGACTCAACACTGCCCATAGACTCAACACTGCCCATAGCCTCAACACTGCCCATAGACTCAACACTGCCCATAGACTCAACACTGCCCATAGCCTCAACACTGCCCATAGACTCAACACTGCCCATTGACTCAACACTGCCCATAGACTCAACACTACCCATTGATGATAGTAGGTTTTTACCCTTTTAACTGGTACAAAAACTGACACCTTTATTCAAGGCATCATGTTTGCAATGACCACAACACAAGTAGTCAAAAAAGCAAACAAAAAGAAGCAACTCTGATAAGGATGATAATATGCACTGTACCAGTTGAAAGGGTAAAAACCTACTATCATATTTTGCCACTGGTAAAAGAGATATCATAGTGTAAATGACTACCCATAGACTCAACACTGCCCATAGACTCAGCACTACCCATAGACTCAACACTACCCATTGACTCAACACTGCCCATAGACTCAGCACTGCCCATTGACTCAACACTGCTACCCACAGACTCAACACTGCCCCACACACTGAGGCATCTGTCCCGAGTTTGCGTAATCTCCACGTACCACCCACATGTCAAACTCTGCACGTACAGTACAAAGACAAAGATCACCCTTGTAGCCTCAACCGACTCTAGGGGCAAGTACACACAGACACACACACAGACACACACACCCAAACACACACACACACTGCCAAGTGCACACACACAAACACAGACACACACACACAAACACAGACATGTGTACACACACACAGACACGTGTACACACAGACACAGACACACACATAGACACACAGACACACAGACACACACATAGACACACACACAGACACACACATAGACACACACACACAGACATGTACACACACGTGTACACACAGACAAACACAGACACGTGCACACACACATTGACACTGACACACAGACACTGACAGATACACTGACAAATATGTGTCTAAATTTCGATTTAAAGCTTTCGTGACTGCAGGGATTCATCAAGAAAATATGTGTCTATGTGCCTATGTGTGTGTCAGTGTGTGTGTGTAGTGTGTGTGTCAGTGTGTGTGTGTAGTGTGTGTGCCAGTGTGTGTGTGTAGTGTGTGTGTCAGTGTGTGTGTGCAGTGTGTGTGTCAGTGTGTGTGTGTAGTGTGTGGGTCAGTGTGTGTGTGTAGTGTGTGTGTCAGTGTGTGTGTGTAGTGTGTGTCAGTGTCTGTGTGTGTTCGTGTGTGTAATGCACCGATTCTGCATATTAGTGATATAATATGGTGGTGATGATGATGATGGTGGTGGTGATGGTGATGATGGTGGTGGTGATGGTGATGATGGTGGTGATGATGATGGTGATGGTGGTGGTGATGGTGGTAATGGTTGACCTCTGACCCCAGGTCACCGAAGCTCAACTCTGAACTCACCGCCCCAGATGTGACCTCACCACTACCAGCAGAGGTGAGGTCACTCAAATACTACAAATACTATAACTACTGCAAATACTCAAATACTGTAACTACTCGAATACTACAAATACTACAAATACTATAACTACTCAAATACTACAAATACTACAAATGCTACAAATACTATAACTACTCAATTACTACAAATACTCAAATACTACAAATACTACTACTCAAATACTACAACTACTCAAATACTACAAATACTACAACTACTACAAATACTACAACTACTCAAATACTACAAATACTCAAATACTACAAATACTACAACTACTACAAATACTACAACTGCTCAAATACTACAAATACTCAAATACTACAAATACTAAAATACTATAACTACTCAAATACTACAACTACTCAAATACTACTACCACTCAAACTACTACTACTACTCATATACTACTACTACTCATATACTACTGTAGTGGTGTTATACTGGTAGGAACCACCTGGTTACACCAGCCGACAGGGGATTATTGTGTCCGTCCGTCGTGTATCCAAAAATGGGAGGGGTGGAGCTGGGTGGAGAAGGGAGGGTGGGGAGGGGCTCGGTGGGAAGGGTGGGGAGGGGCTGGGTGGGGATGGTCGGGAGGGGCTGGGTGGGGAGGGTGGGGCTGGGTGGGGGGTGGGAGGGGTGGGGCTGGGTGAGGAGGGGCGGGGGGGGAGGGGCTGGGTGGAGAGGGAGGGGCTGGGTGGGGAGGGGAGGGTGGGGAGGGGCTGGGTGGGGCTGGGTGGGGAGGGGAGGGTGGGGAGAGGCTGGGTGGGGAGGGTGGGGAGGGGCTGGGAGGGGAGAGTGGGGAGGGGCTGGGTGGGGAGGGTGGGGCTGGGTGGGGGGTGGGAGGGGTGGGGCTGGGTGGGGAGGGGCTGGTCACCCCGTGGTGCCCTTATAAACCTCAACGTTTAACCTACTCACGCCGGCTTGTGCCCGCCCTCACAGTCGGCCATATTTGCGGAATACACCACGCCGCCGTTGACCCTGGCCATTGACCGAGCAACTCAACGTGCTCCTACCAGCTCCCTCCGCAGGAATGTGTTAATCAATGGTGTTAATCAATGGGGTTCTGTGTTAATCAATGGTTCTCGGTGATAATCAATGGGGTTCAATGTTAATTGTTAATCAATGTGGTTCAGTGTTGATCAGTGGGGTTCAGTGTTAATCAATGGGGTTCGGTGATAATCAATGGATCTCAGTGTTAATCAATGGGGTTCAGTGATAATCAATGGTTCTCGGTGATAATCAATGGGGTTCGGTGTTAATCAATGGGTCTCAGTGTTAATCAATGGGTCTCAGTGTTAATGAATGGGTCTCAGTGATAATCAATGGGGTTCTGTGTTAATCAATGGTTCTTGGTGATAATCAATGGGGTTCGGTGTTAATCAATGTCTCAAATCGCCTCTGTCTCCCCCCCCCCCCCGCAGGGCCGCGCCTGATTGGCCGCCCGTCGCCATGGTGACCCGCAAGCTGCTCTCCCATTGGCCGAGGCGCCTCGTGCCTGGCGCCTGCCTCGCGGTGGCAGCTCTGCTCTGGCTGCTGCACACGCTGGGGTGTGGCCTAAACCACGGTGGGTGTGGCCTAAACCATTGTGGGCGTGGCCTAAACCGTTGTGGGCGTGGCCTAAACCATTGTGGGCCTGGCCTAAACCATTGTGGGCGTGGCCTAAACCATTGTGGGCGTGGTCTAAACCATCGTGGGTGTGGCCTAAACCATTGTGGGCGTGGCCTAAACCATTGTCGGTGTGGCCTAAACCACGGTGGGTGTGGCCTAAGCCATTGTGGGCGTGGACTAAACCATTGTGGGCGTGGCCTAAACCACGGTGGGTGTGGCCTAGACCATTGTGGGTGACTGACAGCACTTGCCCCTGCAGCCTGCTAGAGGCTACACGAGGGATCTTTGTCTGTGCGTAGGTGCCACTGACAGCACTTGCCCCTATAGCCTGCTAGAGGCTACACAGGGGATCTTTGTCTGTGTATAGGTGCCACTGACAGCACTTGCCCCTACAGCCTGCTAGAGGCTACACGGGGGATCTTTGTCTTTGTGACTGAATGCACACCTACCCACTATACCACCTACCCCCTCTACCCCCCCCACCTACCCACCCACCCAACTATCCCACCCCCCCCCCACCTACCCCCCCCACCTATCCCCCCCCACCTACCCCCCCCCCCCCACCTACCCCCCCCCCCCACTTACCCCCCCCACCTACCTACCCCCCCACGTACCCCCCCCCACCTACCTCCCCCCCCACCTACCCACCCCCCAGCCGAGGAGTCTGCCCCCCGTGTCCCGGAGGCGGTGGTGGGGCTCAGGCGAGAGGCAGGCCTGGGGCAGCACCAGGCCGAGCTGGTGGAGCAGGCGGCACAGCACCGGGGCCAGCTGCAGGTGCTGCGCAAACAGCTCCAACAGCTCAAGGTGAGCACCCCTCACCAGCCTCACCACCAGCCTCGCCACCATCACCACCCTCACCAGCCTCACCATCACCACCACCATCACCAGCCTCACCAGCCTCACCAGCCTCACCACCCTCACCCTCACCACCCTCTCCACCCTCACCACCAGCCACAGCACCCTCACGACCCTCTCCACCCTCACCACCACCCTCACCAGCCTCACCACCCTCATCAGCCTCACCACCACCCTCACGACCCTCTCAACCCTCACCACCACCCTCACGGCCCTCTCCACCCTCACCACCACCTTCACCAGCCTCACCACCCTCATCAGCCTCACCACCCTCACCCTCACCACCCTTTCCACCCTCACCAACAGCCTCACCACCCTCACGACCCTCTCCACCCTCTCCACCCTCACCACCCTCACCAGCCTCACCACCCTCACCAGCCTCACCAGCCTCACCGCCATCACCACCAGCCTCACCATCACCACCACCCTCACCAGCATCACCACCACCCTCACCACCCTCACCAGCAGCCTCACCACCCTCTCCACCACCACCACCCTCACCAGCCTCACCACCCTCACCACCATCATCACCACCACCCTCACCACCACCCTCACCACTATCATCACCACCACCCTCACCACCATCATCACAACCATCACCACCATCACCACCATCACCACCATCATCACCACCATTATCACCCATATGCCCAAATACCCATGCACCCACTCACCCACCCACTCATTCACTCACCCACTCACCCACCCCCCCACCCACTCACCCACCCCTTCCACCGACTCACCCACCCCTCCACCCACTCACCCACCCACTCACCCACCCACCCACTCACCCTCTAACCCACCCACTCACCCACCCACTCACTCACCCACTCACTCACCCACCCACCCACTCACCCACCCATCCACCCTCTAACCCACCCACTCACTCACCCCCCCACCCACTCACCCACCCACTCACTCACCCCCCCACCCACTCACCCACTCACCCACCCATCCACCCTCTAACCCACCCACCAACTCACCCACCCACCCACTCACCCACCCACTCACCCACCCACCCCCCCACTCACTCACCCACCCCTCTCCCCAGTCCGAACTCCACCACCGCACGGAGCAGTTGAAGACCCTGCAGGGTGCGGTGGTGGGCGGGGCCTCCGTGGTGGTGGGCGGGGCCTCCGCCGTGGTGGGCGGGGCCTCGGCCGTGGTGGGCGGGGCCTCCGTGGTGGGGAGGGAGGCGGCCCAAGCCGCTCCCCCCGCGCCCGTGGATGCCTCGGGCCCGGGCGGCCAGGCGAGCCTGCAGGCTTTCCTGACGTCGCAGGCCGAGCGCGCGGAGGTTCTGTGGGGGGGGCGCTACTCCAGCGAGTACGCGGTCATCCCCTACGACAGCTTTACAGCACACAAGGTGGTGCACCGCTCGCTCGCTCAGTCAGTCACTCACTCAGTCAGTCACTCAGTCACTCGCTCAGTCACTCAGTCACTTGCTCAGTCACTCGCTCAGTCAGTCACTCGCTCAGTCAGTCACTCGCTCAGTCACTCACTCAGTAACTCGGTCAGTCACTCGCTCAGTAACTCAGTCAGTCAGTCACTCGCTCAGTAACTCGGTCAGTCACTCGCTCAGTCAGTCACTCGCTCAGTCACTCACTCAGTCATTCACTCACTCAGTCACTTAGTCACTCACTCAGTCACTCAGTCAGTTACTCACTCAGTCACTCAGTCAGTCACTCGCTCACTCACTCACTGAGTCACTCACTGAGTCACTCACTGAGTCACTCACTGAGTCACTCACTGCACCAGGTGTACCAGCTGGAGACGGGGCTGACGCGCCACCCTGAGGAGCGGCCTCTCCGTCGCGACCGCCGCGAGGAGCTCGTGCAGGCCGTGGACGCCGCCATCGTCGCCCTCAACGGCGGGGAGCGGGCGGGGGGTGACGGATACTCACTCGCCCACTTCGCTGAGGGTACCTCTCACCCACCCACCCACTCACTCACCCAACCAACCACCCACCCACTCACTCATCCACCCACTCACTCACCCACTCACTTGCCCACCCATTCACCCACTCACTCGTCCACCCATTCACCCACTCACTCACCCACCCACTCACTCACCCACTCACTCACCCACTCACCCCCCACTCACTCACCCACTCACTTGCCCACCCACTCACTCACCCATCCACTCAGTCACCCACTCACTGGCCCACCCATTCACCCACTCACTCACTCACCCACTCACCCGCCACCCACTCACTTGCCCACCCATTCACCCACCCACTCACTCACCCACTCACCCCCCACTCACCCCCCACTCACCCCCCACTCCACCCACCCCCCCCATTCTCCCCACCGCAGGGCTGTTCCGCAGCGAGCGCGACAAGGGCACCGAGTATCGCCTCGCCTTCCGCCGCCCCACGGAGACCGACGGCTCTGACGACTCCACCGGGGTTGGCGGATCGCCGCTGCGCGTGGTCACGCTGTTCCGCCCGCTGGCACCGCCCGTGGTGGTGGCCGTGGAAGACGCCGGCGATGCTGGCCGTGGTGGTGGCGGTGGTGGCGGTGGTGGTGGTGGCGGTGGTGGCGGTGGTGGTGGTGGCGGTGGTGGCGGTGGTGGCGGGTATCTCCCGCCGCTCCACGTGGTGGTGCCGTTGGCACGGCGCACCAACGCGTTCCGCGCTTTCATGCAAAACTTTAGGTGGGCGGTGGTGACGGTGATGGTGGTGGTGGTGATGGTGACTGTGGTGACTGGTGATGGTGATGATGGTGGTGGTGTGTCTGTGTGTGTGTTTCTGTCTGTATGTGTGTGTCTATGTGTGTGTGTCTATCTGTGTGTGTGTCTGTGGACGGTGCTGTGGGGGGGAGTGCCAATTCCGATTGGCCTTTCCCCTCATGGCGTTTGTGACCACCACAGCGGCCAAATGGGGGCTCTGGGCGGGTGCGAGGGGCTGGTAACCCCTCCACCTTCAATAAATTACCATTAAACCACGACTGAAAAATGTAATAAATAAGCTTGTGCTGGAGGTCCCAGGGGGACAGGCGTCTATGACGTCTCCTGGCCAACTCCCATTTGGCGGAGCCAGGAGATTGAATCTTCACCCTCGGGGCTCCTCCAGAAACAACAAAAAGCCACTACGGATGGTCACGTGGAATGTTCGAACGCTCACTGCGGAGGAGAGGCTGCCACTCCTCTGTCGGGAGCTGGACCGGTACCACCTGGATCTCTGTGGCATTCAGGAGGTCGGGTGGACCGGCTCTGGCTCCTGCCACCATGAGAGGTGGACAGTCCTCTACTCGGGGAAGGAGACTACCAAACAACAGGGAGTGGCTCTTCTTCTGAACAAAATAATTAAGGGGGTGTGGGAGCGTGGTGGTGAGCTGTGGGAAGCGGTAAGCCATCTCAGTTGACCCGTGGCACCTGGGTCTGCCCCGTAACCTCCTGCCAGCGAGCGTTGGACACTTCACGTGGCCTCAAGGTGCACATGGCCTGGCACAAGCGTCGTGGTGACGTCACCACCACTTAGTGGCGAATGGCGGTTGTTGTGTCACAATGTGTGTGTATGTGATGCTGTGTGTGTAACGCTGTGTGTGTGTCAAGATGTGTGTGTGTCACGCTGTGTGTGTGACACCTTGTGTGACGCTGTGTGTGTGACGCTGTGTGTCTCACGCTGTGTGTGTGACGCTGTGTGTGACGCTGTGTGTGTGTCAAGATGTGTGTGTGTGACGCTGTGTGTGTGACGCTGTGTGACTGTGTGACGCTGTGTGTGTGACACTGTGTGTGACTCTGTGTGTGATGCTGTGTGTCTCACGCTGTGTGTGTGACGCTCTGTGTGTGACGCTGTGTGACGCTGTGTGTGGGATGCTGTGTTCGTGTGTGACGCTGTGTGTGACGCTGTGTGTGTGATGCTGTGTTCGTGTGTGACTCTGTGTGGCGCTACAGGCAGGTAGTTGCGAGCCAGCGTGGCCCGGTGCATCTGACCGTCGTTTACTTCGGATCTCCGGGACTCCGCGAGGTGGAAGACATCCTGAGGAGCACCCAGTGAGACGCACGCACGGACACACACACACATACACACACATACACACACACATACCTACACACATACACACACTGACACACAAACACATACACACACATACACACACACACGTACAGTGAGACCCAACTTTGACCTATGAATGCCCCTCCCCCCCTCCCCCACCCCTCCCACCCCTCCCCCCCACCCCCACATCCCAGGCTGGAGGGCTTCCCCAACGTCTCCATGGTGCCGCTGGCCGGGGAGTTCTCCCGCGGGGTTGGGCTCGACGCGGGGGCCCGGGCGTGGCCAGGTGGGGGTGGGGGGAGGGGCGGGGGGGTGTGGCCTGCGGCGGGCGAGGGGGCGTGGTCTACTGGGGGGGAGGTGCTGCTCTTCTTCTGTGACGTGGACGTCGTCTTCACGGCGGAGTTCCTCACTTCCTGTCGCACGCACGCACGGCCTGGTGGGTACCAGGGGCAGTGTTGTGTGTAGTGTAGTAGTAGTGTATCGTAGTGTAGTGTAGTGTAGAGTGTAGTGTATCGTAGTGTAGTGTATAGTGTAGTGTAGAGTAGTGTATCATAGTGTAGTGTAGAGTGTAGTGTAGTGTATAGTGTAGTGTATAGTGTAGTGTATAGTGTAGTGTAGTGTATAGTGTATCGTAGTGTAGTGTAGAGTGTAGTGTATCGTAGTATAGTGTGTAGTGTAGTGTATAGTGTATCGTAGTGTAGTGTATAGTGTAGTGTGTAGTGTGTACACTGTGTGTGTGTGTACACACTCTGTGTGTGTGTACACTGTGTGTGTGTACACTGTGTGTGTACACTGTGTGTGTGTGTGTACCTGTGTGTGTGTGTACACTGTGTGTGTGTACACTGTGTGTATACAGGCAGCAGGGTCTACTACCCGGTGGTGTTCAGCCTCTACAACCCGGCCATCGTCTACGCTCACCACGACAGCATGCCGCCCCTCGCGCAACAGCTGGTGGGTCACTCGGGGTCACGGGGGGTCACTGGGGGTCACTGGGGTCACGGGGGTCATTGGGGTGATGATGGTGGTAGTGATGGTGCTGTGATGGTGCTGTGATAGTACTATGATGGTGATGGCGGTGATGGTGGTGTTGGTGGTGATGGTGGTGATGGTGGTGATGGTGGTGGTGGTGATGGTGGTGATGGTGGTAGTGATGGTGGTGGTGGTGATGGTGGTGATGGTGATGGTGGTGATGGTGGTGATGGTGATGGTGGTGATGGTGGTGATGGTGGTGATGGTGATGGTGGTAGTGATGGTGGTGGTGATGGTGGTGGTGGTGGTGGTGATGGTGTTGGTGATGGTGGTGATGGTGATGTTGATGATGATGTGAGAGGCCAGGTGATCAAGAAGGAGACCGGCTTCTGGAGAGACTTTGGCTTCGGCATGACCTGCCAGTACCTCTCAGACTACCTCGCTGTCGGTGAGTTCCTCACCCACTCACCCACTCACCTACCCACACACTCACCCACCTACTCACTCATTCACCTACTCACGCACCCACCCACTCACTCACTCACCCACTCACCTACTCACTCACTAACCTACTCACCTACTCACCCACTCACTCACACACTCAGCCACCTACTCACTCGCTCACCTCCTCACTCACCCACTCACTCGCTCACTCACCCACTCAATCTCCCACTAACCCACCCACTCACTCACCCACTCACCCACCTACTCACGCACCCACTCACTCACTCACCCATTCACCTACTCACTCACTAACCTACTCACCTACTCACTCACCCACCTACTCACTCGCTCACTCGCTCACCCACTAACCCACCTACTCATTCGCTCACTCACCCACTCACCCACCCACCCACTCACTCACCCACTCACCCACCCACCCACCCACCCACTCACTCACCTACCCACCCACTCACCCACCCACTCACCCACCCACCCACCCACTCACCCACCCACTCACCCACCCACCCGCTCACCCACCCACCCACCCGCTCACCCACCCACTCACCCGCTCACCCACCCACCCACTCACTCACTCACCTATCCTACCACCCACCCCCCCACTATCTCCCCCCCCCACCCCCCCACCAGGCGGTTTCGACCCGGACATCCGTGGCTGGGGTGGGGAGGACGTGGCTCTCTACCGCAAGCACCTCCAGCGGGGCGCGGCGGCGGCGGGCACAGCGGCGGGGGCAGCTGCAGGGGCAGCTGCAGGGGCAGCAGCAGGGGTGCCTGGAGGGGCAGTTGGAGGAGTGGCAGTTGGAGGAGTGGCAGTTGGAGGAGGGGCAGTTGGAGGAGTGGCAGTTGGAGGAGTGGCAGTTGGAGGAGTGGCAGTTGGAAGGGCAGTTGGAGGGGCAGTTGGAGGAGGGGCGGTTGGAGGAGTGGCAGTTGGAGGGGCAGTTGGGGTAGGGGCGGTTGGAGGGGCGGTTGGAGGGGCGGTTGGAGCAGCAGCAGCAGGAGGAGGAGGAGGCTTTGTGGTGGTTCGCGCTCCGGCCCGCGGCCTCTTCCACCTGCACCACGCCAAGCGGTGCCCGCGGGGCCTGGCGGGGGCTCAGCGCCGCGCCTGCCTCCAGACTCGCGCCCTCACCGAGGCCTCGCACGCCCAGCTCGGGGGGCTCGTGCTGGCGGGGGGGGGCGGGGGGGGGGAGGGGAGGAGGAGGGGGGGGATGAGGGGGGGGGAGGAGGAGGGGGAGGGGGGGGGAGGGTGCTGATGTGGGGGGGTTGGGGAAGGAGGTGGGAGGTGGTGGTGGAGTTGGTGGAGGAGGTGTTGGTGGTGGTGGATTGGAGAGGCGCAGTGATGAGGGGGATGGCGGTGGCGACGCTCGGGAAGGCGGCCCAGGAAGTGATCGCCGGCCGGAGCCGGGACCTGGAAACCGGATCCGGAACTGAATCCGGAACTGGACCAGGAACTGAATTTGGAACTGGAACTGAAACCAGAAAGTAAACCAGAACTGAATCCGGAACTGAATCCGGAACCGGAGCAGAAATGGAATCCAGAACTGGAGCAGGAACTGAATCCGGAACTGGAACTGAACCCAGAACGTAAACCAGAAATGAATCCGGAACTGGAGCCGGAAATGAATTCCGGAAGTGTCTCTGCCTCTGTGTGTGTGTCTGTGTGTCTGTGTGTGTGTCTGTGTGTGTGTCTGTGTCTGTGTGTCTCTGTGTGTGTGTCTCTGCCTCTGTGTCTGTGTGTGTGTCTGTGTGTGTGTGTGTCTGTGTGTCTCTGTGTGTGTCTCTGCCTCTGTGTCTGTGTGTGTGTCTGTGTGTCTGTGTGTGTGTCTGTGTGTGTGTCTCTGCCTCTGTGTGTGTGTCTCTGTGTGTGTCTGTGTGTCTCTGTGTCTGTGTGTGTCTCTGTGTTTGTCTCTGTGTTTGTGTCTGTCTGTGTCTCTGTGTGTCTGTGTGTCTCTGTGTCTGTGTGTGTCTCTGTGTTTGTGTCTGTCTGTGTGTCTGTGTGTCTGTGTGTCTCTGTGTGTTTGTGTGTGTGTCTCTGTGTGTCTCTGTGTGTCTCTGTGTGTGTCTCTGTGTCTGTGTCTCTCTGTCTGTCTCCTGTCACTTACTCAGCCACTCACCCTCCCATTATTACCCTGAGCAGTATTACCCAGCCTACGAGGTGGACAAGCGGCTGTGTGATCATCATCACGGCTGTGTGATCATCATTACGTTGAACTTCTTTCACACCGTACGTAGCCAAACGCGGCTAATTGGAGGTGCACTGTTGAGTCTATGGGTAGTGTTGAGTCTATGGGGCAGTGCTGAGTCTATGGGCAGTGTTATTCTATGGGCAGTGTTGAATCTACATGGGCAGTGTTAGTCTATGGGCAGTGGACCCATCAGCTCCATCTCTTCTCCAGCCAATGTCGTGCCCGTTTAGCTCCCTCTACGCGGCCAAACAGAAGCTGCTGTTGATGGTGGTGGTGGTTCGTGTGGAACTCCTTGAGCTGACGAACATCAACTTGGCGAGTTTAAATTTTAAAAAGAAAACTTGGGCCAAGTTGTAAAATATATTTAATTATTATTATACAGAATGTTTCTTTCACCCACACACCCACTCACCCACTCACCCACCCATCCACACACTCACCCACCCAGCCACACACCCACCCACCCATACACTCACCCATCCACTTACCCACCCACACACTCACCCACACACCCACTCACCCACCCACTCACTCACTCACTCACCCAACCATACACTCACCCACCCATACACTCACCCACACACCCACCCACACTCACCCACCCATCCACTCACCTACCCATACACTCACCCACACACTCACCCACCCATACACTCACCCACACACTCACCCACCCATCCACTCACCCACCCACTCACCCATCCACTCACCCAACCATACACTCACCCACCCATCCACTCACCTACCCATACACTCACCCACACACTCACCCATCCACACACTCACCCATTCACTCACTCACCCACCCACTCTCCTCTGACTGTAACAGACGATATGGTCTTTAACCGTTACTTTGAACGCCTTGGGTAAGCTGGGTCCCAGCTTAGCCTCTTAGTTCGATTGTGCTACCTCGGCTACCCCCAGGTAGCCTCTAGCAGGCTGTAGGGGCAAGTGCTGTCAGTAGCACCTACACACAGACAAATATCCCCCGTGTAGCTTCGAGCAGGGCTAAAGGGGAAAGTGCTGTTACACACAGACAAAGATCCCCCGTGTAGCCTCTAGCAGGCTGTAGGGGCAAGTGCTGTTAGTAGCAGCATCACCTATGAAGGCTACTGGCACTGGCTACACACAGAGGGGGTGGTGTGGCCAGCACCACCACGCCCGGCCGCCTTTGTCTCTCCCCCAGTGCTAGCGATGTTCACTACACCACCACTACACCACCACCACCGCTACTACACCACCACTACACCACCACCGCTACACCACCACCACCACTACACCACCACCGCTACTACACCACCACTACACCACCACCACTACACCACCACCACTACACCACCACCACCGCTACTACACCACCAATACACCACCACCGCTACACCACCACCACCGCTACACCACTACACCACCACTACACCACCACCGCTACACCACCACCGCTACACCACCACCGCTACACCACCACCCTCGACGCGAGTGCGTGCGCGTCTGCCTTGCCATAAACAACGACGACGACGATGGCGTCCGTCTGCTTCTGTTGTGTGACGAGCGAGCACCCTGCTCCTCCCCCACCTGGGGCGCATCACTGAGCTACTATACACTACTATATACACTACACTATACACTACTATATACACTACACTATACACTAAATTATACACTACACTATACACTACTATACACTACACTATACACTACATTATACACTACACCACTATACACTACACTATACACTACACTATACAGTACTATACACTACATTATACACTACACTATACACTACATTATACACTACACTATACACTACATTATACACTACTATACACTACACCACTATACACTACTATACACATTATACACTACACTATACACTACATTATACTATACACTACTACACTATACACTACACTACTATACACTACACCACTATACACTACACTACTATACACTACACTACTATACACCACTACTATACACTAAACTATACTGTACACTACACTATACACTACTGTACACTACACTACTATACACTACACTACTAAAAAGACACATCCAGATGTGTGTGTGTCTTATCCTTCACACACAAAGACGCACACAGTATATATTGTCGTAAAGAAACGCTGTGGTGGTTACAAACGCCATGAAGGGAAAGTGGGCACTGCCCACCACAGCGTTACCGTCCGGCACCACGAGGAGGTAGGGGGTTGTTTTTGCCGGATACACACATCGGTAGTTACACACACACAGTCACACAAACACAGAGACACAACAACAATCGCCATTCGTCACTAAGTGTCGGTGACGTCACCACGACGCTTGTGCCAGGCCATGTGCACCTTGAGGCTACCACGTGAAGTATCGAACGCCCGTCGGTAGGAGGTCACCGCTACACCACCATCACTACACTACCGCTACACCACCGCCACACCACCACACCACCACCATTACACCACCACTACGCCACCACTACACCATCACCACTACACCACCGCCACACCACAACCACCACACCACCACCATTACACCACCGCCACACCACCGCTACACCACCACAACGACCGGCATCATCAGGCGACGTCCGCGGATTTGTGGAGAAATCTTCCTGCTTTGCTGAATGAATAAGAGGGGATAGACGTGATGGCACCACTTGTGAGCGCTTTTTTGGGCGAGTTGGGAGGGGATTCATGCCCTTAAATCACCGTGGGTTTCCATTGCCGCGTGGGTTCCTCGTGATTTTGGACGATTTTTGACCCCCCCCCTCGTCACAAAAAGTCAGACCCCTCCCCCCCTCAAATATGACGTCACAAAGCTCTGCTCCCCTCCCCCCCCCAAAAAACCACATTTACATTTTGAAAATAAAACATGCTTCAAATCGTTTTAAAGTATTGTCATTGTAGTGCGTATTTAACGTGGCGCTGTACTCTGATGTTGTAGGAGTGTTGTTATGACGATTCGTGTTGTTATAACAATTCTATATTTATTTAAAGTTGCGCATTTTTACGTGTTTTTATGTGACGTCACATTTCTCAACCCCTCCCCCCCGTCGTCACACATCGTCACAAATGTCTGACCCCCCCCCCCCCAGGTGCATGACGTCATTTATGGACGGCCCCAAATGGGACTTCTGAGCCCGCATTTTCCCTTTCAAAGCGACGGTGTCGATCACTCGGCAGAGAGGGAGAGACACGGAGAATCGAGAATTCCGTCTTAATCACGTGCGATTGAAAATCGAATAAATGAAAAAAATGTCAGCGGCGCCACGTGAGTTCTCCGCCACAGGTTTTAAAAAAGATAAATTGTCTTATTATTTTTTAAAATCATTATTTTTAAAAATATTTATATTTTTTCTTATTATTTTAGAAAAATAATAATTTCTATTTTTCTTATTATTTTAAAAAATAATGATTTTTTTTAAATTATTATTTATATTTTTCTTAATATAAAAAAAACTATTATGTAATAAAAAGCATTATTTTTATTTTTTCTTATTATTTTTTAAAAATTGTTATTTATATTTTTTCTTATTATTTATTTAAAAAAAATTATTTTTTATTATTATAATTTTTTATGACATTTTTTTCTTCCCGTGGCCACCAACTCGCCGCGGCCGAAAGTCCTGGCTTAACCGCGTCCGGATTCGAACCCAGGTGGTGGGTTTTTTTGGGTTTTCGGACGATGCCACCCCTCACCACAGAGCAACCGCAGTTCCGGCGTTCTTTTTCATAGACATTTTATTTTATTTCTCACCCTGCACAGCCATCCCGTAGCACCGAATCACGAGCAGTCAAACGTGCGCGTGACCCCCTTTCTGCTTGCATGCACTTTCCCACGATTCAAAGAGCACGTGACTCATAACGTGAATTGGTGGCGACGGACGCGATAAGAGGGGGTGGGTGGGGGTGGGGTCCCCCCACCCCCACCCACCCCCCAACTCGTTTTGGACGTCAACGTCGGAGGAGCTGTCGCCGATTCGAGGCCACCACCTTCCTCCTGATTTGCGCTTCGCGGTGTGAAGTTGAAGGCAAGTCCACACACACACGCGCACACACTCGTACGCACGCGCACACACACGCATACACTCGCGCACACACGCGCGCAAACACTTGCACACACACTTGCACACACACGCACACACATGCGCACACACACGCGCGCACACTCGCACACACGCGCACACACACGCGCGCACTCGCACACACGCGCACACACGCACACACTCGCACACACTCGTACACACGCGCGTGTCTGCGTGGACTTGCCGATGACCGGTACCAGCGGTATCAAGATCGACCTCTGTGGAGGAGGAGCCTCGTGAAGGACGCTGCTGCTACTGGGCAGTGCCAGGCTAGGTGCACGTTGAGGCTATTGGACAGTTAGAGGCAGTCGCCCCTCCAGCAATAACATCGGAGGGTGGAGGAGCGACGCTCACAACAACGAGCAGAGCGCCGGGCGGATAAAATGCAGCAAGTTGGCACAGTAGCCCCCCTACAGCCGGTGGTGCATCTACCGGTCATCTCAGTCACTACAACCCATGGCAGCTGCTGGGTCTGTCCCATGACCTCCTACCGGCGGGCGTTTGAGACTTCACGTGGTTTCGACGTGGTGCACCTAGCCTGGCACAGGCGTCGTGGTGACATCACCGCCGCTTGGTGGCAAATGGCGGTCGTCGTCGTCATTGTTTGTGTGTTCGGGCGTTTCAGTAAAATAGCCGTCCAAACGCACGTGATTCATTTGGTCAATTACGTGGGTGAACATCCTATAGTTTTTGCATCTCTATTATTTAGTTTGGTGCCATTCGTACGTTGGTGGTGTTGGTGGGGGCAGTGGCAGTGGCGGTGGTGGTGGTGGGGGCGGTGGTGGTGGCCAACGCTCTCCAATTTCGATCGAACGTCCCTCCCCCCTCCTTTGAGGGGACCGGGTCCACCGATTGATTCTGCGCTTGACTCTGTGCCGGCGGTGCAGACTCTATCGGCCATCGTCAACGTGCGTCGTCATCAACGTGCGTCGTCATAGTCACTTTTCTTCTTTCTATTCCTCTCCCTCGTCGTTTTCGCTTTTGCCGCGGGGGAATTTTCCTCGGCTCCTCCTCCTCCGGCAGCCCATCGAACAAATTACCCTCCCTCAGCACCGTTTTTTTTGCGACGCTCGGCCTCCGCAGGGAACAGGTAGGCGGCGGCGTGGCATGCGGCGGCGGCGCCGCTGGCAAAGCGCAGAAGAAGCACGGAAGAAGCGTGGAAGAAGCTCGGAGGCCCTCGCGAGGGGGGCGGGTGCCGGCCCTCGTCACTTCTCCCGCGTTTCGGCCGTCGCCTTGGTGTAGGCGAGGCCCTTGTAGACCCCCTCCATGGGGACGTCGAAGGTGGCGCCGTTCAACAGGGTCATGCGCACCGTGCCCTTGTAGGGGAGGTCGATTTCCGCGCGGCCGATGTTGATGTCGATGGACACCGTCTTGCCCGGGGGCACGATGACGTCGAACGAGAGGAGCTCGGTCTTCGACTCGGAGTTCTCGATGCTGCGGGTGCTCTCGGTGCCCACCGTGAAGCTGAAGCCGCTCTGCACCTCGACGACGTCGGGGATGCCGGCCTTGACGCTGATGCTGACGGTCGCCTCGAGCTTGTTCGCGATCGACCACGACGAGGTCTTGGTCAGCGTCTTGGAGGTCTCCACCTTGTAGGTTTGCGGGACGGAGCCCCGGTTCTTGTAGCTGATGGACTTGATCTCCTCCATCTGGACCTTTGGGAGCTCCCGGTGCAGCGTCGGGTACGTCACGTTGATCATCTCGGACCGCTTCACCGAATTGATGAACACGAAGCCCATGCAGTCGATGTCCGAGCCGCCCTTGCCCAGAATCCCAAGGCAGATCCCCGAGCCGATGTCGATGGGGTACTCCGTCTTCAGCCCCCAGTCGGTCATCTTCACGAAGAATTCCCGCCCCTTGCTGGTCTTGAACTTGATGGCGCCCAGGCGCGTGCCGGCGCCGTTGCCCCACAGCGACAGCGACGAGAAGAGCTCGCCGGGCTGGAAGACGAACTCGCTGTGGGATCCCGACGGGCTGCCGTACTGCGCGGACGTTCCGTTGGTCAGCCAGGCCTTCACACACTTCACCTGCCACCCGCCCACCCACACCCAGATCTTCTCAAGCGTCGCCCCGTTGTTCCTGCCGTCGAAGCTGAAGTTGGTGCCGCCTTGTCCTCCGCACGTGTGTATGGCCAGTGGGTACGGCATTCTCTCCTCTCTCGACCTGCTCGGCGCAAGACGCACGCACGCACGTGAACATCGCGACGGTCACCCGCAAGCTCTGCGTCAATCTACGCGCGCAATGTCGCTTGATAGACAGATTCGCTTTATCCGGCGTCGTTATGGCGATTCCCAAAAAAAGGAACATACGTTGGGTCAGATAATTAACGACCGGTAAAATAGCTGGCGACGAAAAAAAAGTTCAAGTCTCAATGACGGAAAGGTTTGAGCATTGACGAGCGTCGCTGTTTTGAGAATTACTGCTTCGTTTAAAGCGCAGGAGGCTTTTGCGACCAACGTCATCCATAATAGAGGGTTTTTTTTCTGGATTAGATCGCCACGTGAATATATAAATGCGTCGTTAAAACCCCGCCACCACCGACACACGCCAACCGGTAGGGGTTTGTCACGTAAACAGAGCGTGGCCAATCCGTTACTGGTGTAGAGGAGAGATGTACGCGGTGCGCGCAGTTAAGCGGGTGCAACTGAGGACGAACAGGTGTGTGCGCGTTGCGACACGAGGTTTGCACCGACAAACCACCGGTAACTATGGGGATAAGCGGGTGCAAACGAGGGCGAGCAGGTGGGCACGTTGAGGCAGGAGGTTGGCGTCGGGGAAACGGAAGATGGGGGGGGGGTGATGATAAGGGACAGATGGGTGAGCGGGTATGAGGCAACGGTAGGTGAGTGCAGCGGTGGAGTTCTAAGAGTCTAAGAGTCGCTGTGTGCAGAGTCACTGATGGGTGGGGTGGGTGGCGTGGGTGGGATGGGTGGAGTGGGGTGGGTGGGGTGCTGTGGGTGGTAGGTGGGATGGTAAGTGGGGTGGGTGGGGTAGGGTGGGTGGGTGTTGTGGGTGGTAGGTGGGGTGGGTAGGTGGGGTGGGGTGGGGTGGGTGGGGTGGGCTGCGTGGCATGGGTGGGGTGGGTAGGTGGTGTGGAGTGGGTGGGGTGGGTGGTGGGTGGTAGGTGGGGTGGGTGGGGTGTGGTGGGTGGGGTGGAGTGTGTGGGGTGAGAGGAGTTGGTCGGGTGGGTGGGGTGGGTGGGGTCGGGTGGGGTGGGTGGTAGTAGCTACTACTGTAGGCGCAGCTTTCTCATACAAAAAAATAAGAGACGCCTTCACTGCCGCGTGTTTGAGGTGTCTTCAATCAAAACTCTTTATTTATTTATTAGTTGCACAAAAACGAGCGATGTCTAAAGTTGATATCTTCGCCTGCCCACGCGCTGCCGTGTCACGCTGCCGGACGTTCCAGGACTGTGTCCACTCGCTGACTGCCCAACTATTCTCACAACTTCTCGTTTATACTGTGAGACCGGAAGTGACGTCACGGGTTCAACCAACGGAGCGTCCAACCACAGGAGGGGGGGGGGGCTGTTTCTAAATAGTTGGAATATTCCAAATCAAATATAAGCAGTCTGTCAACAAATGTATGACGGATGTACATCAAATGTATACACATAAATAATACATTCACTCTTTGTCTTATGGTTCTTACAGCTACTATTTATGTAGCTACTACACATGTAGTAGCTACTACACGTGTCGTAACTACACATGTAGTAGCTACTACATGTGTCGTAGCTACACATGTAGTAGCTACTACATGTGTCGTAGCTACATGTGTCGTAGCTACTACATGTGTAGTAGCTACACCACGTGTAGTAGCTACTACATGTGTCGTAGCTACATGTGTCGTAGCTACTACATGTGTAATAGCTACTACATGTGTAATAGCTACTACATGTGTAGTAGCTACTACATGTGTCGTAGCTACATGTCTAGTAGCTACATGTCTAGTAGCTACATGTCTAGTAGCTACACGTGTAGTAGCTACTACTTATGTAGCTACTACTCGTGTAGTAGCTACTACTCGTGTAGTAGCTAATACACGTGTAGCTACCACTCATGTAGCTACATGTAGTAGCTACAGCGGTGCAAATCGCGAGGCCGTTGTGAGCATGGACTTACATGTAATTCCAGAAAACAATAATTCGAATATTTACTTTGGCGATTTCAATCGCGATAATCACTCACCACTCACGACTCACACATCTCACAACTCACACTCACTACTGACACTCACCACCCACACAACTCACCACTCACTACTCACACTCACCACTCACACAACTCACCACTCACACAACTCACCACTCACTACTCACCATTCACGACTCACACTCAGCTCGCATACTCACCACTCACACAACTCACCACTCACAACTCACCACTCACGACTCATACTCTCCTCGCATACTCACCACTCACATTCAACACTCACCACTCACACTCACTCAGTCACTACTCTTCCGTTCACACTCACCACTCAGGAACTCACCACTCACCCTCAATACTCACACGCACTACTTACACTCACTACTGACACTCACAACTCACACAACTCCCCTCTCACAATCACCACTCACACCACTCACAACTCATCACTCACAAATCACCACTCACACCACTCACAACTCATCACTCACCACTCACAAATCACCACTCATCACTCACAACTCACCACTCACAAATCCCCACTCACACCACTCACAACTCACCACTCACAACTCACCACTCACAAATCACAACTCACCACTCACAACTCATCACTCACAAATCACCACTCACAACTCATCACTCACAACTCACACCACTCACAACTCATGTCACTTCTCATCACTCACAACTCACCACTCACAACTCACCACTCACAAATCACAACTCACAACTCACCACTCACAACTCATCACTCACAAATCACCACTCACAACTCATCACTCACAACTCACACCACTCACAACTCATGTCACTTCTCATCACTCACCTCACACACTCACCACACACTCCCTCACTACTCACCCGGTCACAATCACACTGCACAATGACCACTCACACTCAATCACCTCTAACAACTCACCACTCACCTCTCACAACTCACCACTCACACCACTCACCTCTCACACTCACTACTCACACCACTCACCTCTCACTACTCACCACTCACACCACTCACCTCTAACAACTCACCGTTCACCTCTCACCACTCACACCACTCACCTCTCACACTCACTACTCACACCACTCACCTCTCACCACTCACACCACTCACCTCTAACAACTCACCACTCACCTCTCACACTCACTACTCACACCACTCACCTCTCACACTCACTACTCACCCCACTCACCTCTCACCACTGACCACTCACACCACTCACCTCTAACAACTCACCACTCACCTCTCACACTCACTACTCACACCACTCACCTCTCACCACTCACCACTCACACCACTCACCTCTAACAACTCACCACTCACCTCTCACCACTCACCACTCACACCACTCACCTCTAACAACTCACCTCTCACACTCACTACTCACACCACTCACCTCACAACTCACCACTCACAACTCACTTCACACCACTCTCCTCTCACAACTCACCACTCACCTCTCACAACTCACCACTCACAACTCACCACTCACCTCTCACAACTCACCACTCACAACTCACCACTCACCTCTCACAACTCACCTCTCACAACTCACCACTCACAACTCACCACTCACCTCTCACAACTCACCTCTCACAACTCACCACTCAACACTCACGAAATCACGACTCTCCCGCTCACACTCGCAACTTAACACTCACCACTGAACTCTCACACCACTCACCTCTCACGACTCACAATCATCTCGCACACTCACAACTCACTACTCACCACTCACACTCACCACTCACCACTCTCGCTCACCACTCACCACAAGGGGCTTAACTCTTGACAGGGAATCGACGTCACTCTCCAATCCTCCTCCCTCCTCTCGCTGGAACCTCTCGCACTTTTATAGCCACCGACCCACGTGGCCACGTGGTCAACCGACCCACGTGGGCCACGTGGTCAACCGACGCACATAGCGCACCGGCGCGTGCCCCCCCCCCCCCCCCATGACTTCAGAACAGGTGTGAGTTCTTTCTTTTTTATTTATTTAGAAATCCCTTTCCTTCTTTTCATTAAATATTTTCCTTCGTTCGATTTATTTTTATTTCTGTTTTTCTGTCTTTTTTTACTTTCTTTAAATTCTCTTCTTAAAAAAATTCACGTTGTTTGGTTTTCTTAAGTTTTTTCTTAATTTCTATTTTTCTTTTTGTCTTTCCTTCTTTTTTTACTTTAACGTTTTGAAGTTGACTTAATTTTTTTCTTTCTTTGCTTTTTTCCTTACCTCTTTCCTTCTGTTTTTCTTTCTTTTATTTTTCCTTTTTTTCCTTAAATATTTTGATTTCGTTATATTTCATTTTCTTTCTATTCATATTTCTTTTCTTCTTTCTTTCCCTTTTTTAGTTTTCTTTCTTTTTTATCTTTTGTTGTTCTTTCTTTTCTTCTTAAATTTTCATTTCCTTTTAATTTTTTTTTACTTTATATTTTTTTGTAGTTTTCTTTATTTTTTTATACTTTTTTCTTAAATTTTATTTCCTCTTTTCCTTCTTTTTTTCTTTTTTCTTCTTTCTAAAAAAACATCTTTCTTTTTTCTTCCTTCCATTTTCTTAATTTTTCTTTCTCATTTTTTCTTTTTTTCCTTATTTCACATTCTTTTTTGCCTTGTCTTTACTTTCCTTTTTGTTCTATCTTTTTTCTTCACGTGTTTTTCTTTCTGTTGCTGCCATGAAGACAACGTTGTGGGGGAGGGGGTCCGATGTAGGGGGTTGGAGTCGAGGGGGCTGTGGGGGGATGAAGAGTCAATTTTTATTTTTAATAACCAGTTTATTTTATATTCGGCACCAGCCAGTACATCGTAGTGTAAGTAGTGTATGGTGGTGTAGTGTATAGTGTAGTGTATAGTAGTGTATAGTGTAGTAGTGTATAGTTGTGTTGTGTATAGTAGTGTAGTTTATGGTAGTGTGTAGCGTATAGTAGCGTAGTGTATAGTAGTGTAGTGTATAGTGTAGTGTATAGTGTAGTGTGTAGTGTATGGTGTAGTGTCTGGTGTAGTGTATAGTAGTGTAGTGTATAGTGTAGTAGTGTATAGTGTAGTGTCTGGTGTAGTGTATAGTGTAGTAGTGTATGGTGTAGTGTATAGTAGTGTATAGTGTAGTGTCTGGTGTAGTATACTAATACAGCACACACCAGTGTGCTGTATTAGTATACTACACTACACACTACACTACTATACACTACACTATACACTACACTATACACTACACTACACACTACACTACTATACACTACACTACACACTAGTGCTGTAATATTGACGAATTGGCACGTTCTGTTTACGTGACACAACCCTTACTAGTTGGTTGTGTCGGGTGGTGGCGGGTTTTACGACACAACATTTACACATTCACGCGGTGATCTAACCTAAAAAAAAACCTCTATCATGGAAGTCAACGCAAATGAGGCAAACAGCGTAGACAGAATGCGAGAGTCAGCGCGTTCCAGGTGAGTTAGTGCCCATCGAGGCACCGAGGCTTCGGGCAAAAGAGAATTATTAAGTTTGGGACACGTTGACCGATAATAGTGGACGGAGTTTAATTTACAAATACATATTCAAGGATAAATAATCATGAGCGTCGCCACGCTGAGTGAAAAGGCTGAGAGGCGATGTTGTGGGCTGGGCATCATGGGCACTGCCCAAAAACTTCGTCGTGTCAACTTGCCTGCCACAGACTCACCCACACAGAGACCCACAGACTCACCACACAGAGAGACCTACAGACTCACCCACACAGAGAGATCCATAGACTCACCACACAGAGACCCGTAGACTCACCACACAGAGACCCACAGACACACCACACAGAGACCCACAGACTCATCACACAGAGAGCCACAGACTCACCACACAGAGAGCCACAGACTCACCCACACAGAGACCCATAGACTCACCACACAAAGACCCGTAGACTCGCCACACAGAGACCCGTAGACTCACCACACAGAGACCCACAGACTCACCACACAGAGACCCACAGACTCACCACACAGACCCACAGACTCACCACACAGAGACCCACAGACTCACCCACACAGAGATCCACTGACTCGCCACACAGAGACCCGTAGACTCACCACACAGAGAGACCTACAGACTCACCCACACAGAGATATCCATAGACTCGCCACGCAGAGACCCATAGACTCACCACACAGAGAGCCGTAGACTCACCACACAGAGACCCACAGACTCACCACACAGAGACCAACACACTCACCACACAGACCCACAGACTCACCACACAGAGACCCACAGACTCACCCACACAGAGATCCACTGACTCGCCACACAGAGACCCATAGACTCACCACACAGAGACCCATAGACTCACCACACAGAGAGATATACAGACTCACCCACACAGAGAGATCCATAGACTCGCCACGCAGAGACCCATAGACTCACCACACAGAGACCCACAGACTCACCACGCAGAGACCCACAAACTCATCACACAGAGACCCACAGACTCACCACACATAGACCCAAAGACTCACCACACAGAGACCCATAGACTTACCACACAGAGAGACCTACAGACTCACCCACACAGAGAGACCCATAGACTCACCACACAGAGACCCGTAGACTCACCCCACAGAGACCCAGAGACTCACCACACAGAGACCCACAGACTCATCACACAGAGAGCCACAGACTCACCACACAGAGAGCCACAGACTCACCCACACAGAGACCCATAGACTCACCACACAGAGACCCGTAGACTCGCCACACAGAGACCCATAGACTCACCACACAGAGACCCACAGACTCACCACACAGAGACCCACAGACTCACCACACAGACCCACAGACTCACCACACAGAGACCCACAGACTCACCCACACAGAGATCCACTGACTCGCCACACAGAGACCCATAGACTCACCACACAGAGACCCATAGACTCACCACACAGAGAGATATACAGACTCACCCACACATATAGATCCATAGACTCGCCACGCAGAGACCCATAGACTCACCACACAAAGACCCACAGACTCACCACGCAGAGACCCACAAACTCATCACACAGAGACCCACAGACTCACCACACATAGACCCAAAGACTCACCACACAGAGACCCATCGACTTACCACACAGAGAGACCTACAGACTCACCCACACAGAGAGATCCATAGACTCGCCACACAGAGACTCACAGACTCACCACGCAGAGACCCACAAACTCATCACACAGAGACCCACAGACTCACCACACAAAGACCCATAGACTCACCCACACAGAAAGATCCACAGACTCACCACAAAGAGTCCCATAGACTCACCGCACAGAGTGACCCACAGACTCACCACACAGAGACCCACAGACTCACCACACAGAGACCCACAGACTCACCACACAGAGAGACCTACAGACTCACCCACACAGAGAGATCCATAGACTCGCCACGCAGAGACCCATAGACTCACCACACAGAGACCCGTAAACTCACCACACAGAGACCCACAGACTCACCACACAGAGACCCACAGACTCATCACACAGAGAGCCACAGACTCACCACACAGAGAGCCACAGACTCACCCACACAGAGACCCATAGACTCACCACACAGAGACCCGTAGACTCGCCACACAGAGACCCGTAGACTCACCACACAGAGACCCACAGACTCACCACACAGAGACCCACACACTCACCACACAGACCCACAGACTCACCACACAGAGACCCACAGACTCACCCACACAGAGATCCACTGACTCGCCACACAGAGACCCATAGACTCACCACACAGAGACCCACAGACTCGCCACACAGAGACCCACAGACTCATCACACAGAGAGCCACAGACTCACCACACAGAGAGCCACAGACTCACCCACACAGAGACCCATAGACTCACCACACAGAGACTCGTAGACTCGCCACACAGAGACCCATAGACTCACCACACAGAGACCCACAGACTCACCACACAGAGACCCACAGACTCACCACACAGACCCACAGACTCACCACACAGAGACCCACAGACTCACCCACACAGAGATCCACTGACTCGCCACACAGAGACCCATAGACTCACCACACAGAGACCCATAGACTCACCACACAGAGAGATATACAGACTCACCCACACAGATAGATCCATAGACTCGCCACGCAGAGACCCATAGACTCACCACACAGAGACCCACAGACTCACCACGCAGAGACCCACAAACTCATCACACAGAGACCCACAGACTCACCACACAGAGACCCACAGACTCACCCACACAGAGATCCACTGACTCGCCACACAGAGACCCGTAGACTCACCACACAGAGAGACCTACAGACTCACCCACACAGAGATATCCATAGACTCGCCACGCAGAGACCCATAGACTCACCACAGAGACCCGAAGACTCACCACACAGAGACCCGTAGACTCACCACACAGAGACCCACAGACTCATCACACAGAGAGCCACAGACTCACCACACAGAGAGCCACAGACTCACCCACACAGAGACCCATAGACTCACCACACAGAGACCCGTAGACTCGCCACACAGAGACCCGTAGACTCACCACACAGAGACCCACAGAATCACCACACAGAGACCCACACACTCACCACACAGACCCACAGACTCACCACACAGAGACCCACAGACTCACCCACACAGAGATCCACTGACTCGCCACACAGAGACCCATAGACTCACCACACAGAGACCCATAGACTCACCACACAGAGAGATATACAGACTCACCCACACAGAGAAATCCATAGACTCGCCACGCAGAGACCCATAGACTCACCACACAGAGACCCACACACTCACCACACAGACCCACAGACTCACCACACAGAGACCCATAGACTTACCACACAGAGAGACCTACAGACTCACCCACACAGAGAGACCCAAAGACTCACCACACAGAGACCCGTAGACTCACCCCACAGAGACCCACAGACTCACCACACAGAGACCCACAGACTCATCACACAGAGAGCGACAGACTCACCACACAGAGAGCCACAGACTCACCCACACAGAGACCCATAGACTCACCACACAGAGACCCGTAGACTCGCCACACAGAGACCCATAGACTCACCACACAGAGACCCACAGACTCACCACACAGAGACCCACAGACTCACCACACAGACCCACAGACTCACCACACAGAGACCCACAGACGCACCCACACAGAGATCCACTGACTCGCCACACAGAGACCCATAGACTCACCACACAGAGACCCATAGACTCACCACACAGAGAGATATACAGACTCACCCACACAGAGAAATCCATAGACTCGCCACGCAGAGACCCATAGACTCACCACACAGAGACCCACAGACTCACCACGCAGAGACCCACAAACTCATCACACAGAGACCCACAGACTCACCACACATAGACCCGTAGACTCACCCCACAGAGACCCACAGACTCACCACACAGAGACCCACAGACTCATCACACAGAGAGCCACAGACTCACCACACAGAGAGCCACAGACTCACCCACACAGAGACCCATAGACTCACCACACAGAGACCCGTAGACTCGCCACACAGAGACCCATAGACTCACCACACAGAGACCCACAGACTCACCACACAGAGACCCACAGACTCACCACACAGACCCACAGACTCACCACACAGAGACCCACAGACGCACCCACACAGAGATCCACTGACTCGCCACACAGAGACCCATAGACTCACCACACAGAGACCCATAGACTCACCACACAGAGAGATATACAGACTCACCCACACAGATAGATCCATAGACTCGCCACGCAGAGACCCATAGACTCACCACACAGAGACCCACAGACTCACCACGCAGAGACCTACAAACTCATCACACAGAGACCCATAGACTCACCACACATAGACCCAAAGACTCACCACACAGAGATCCATCGACTTACCACACAGAGAGACCTACAGACTCACCCACACAGAGAGATCCATAGACTCGCCACACAGAGACTCACAGACTCACCACGCAGAGACCCACAAACTCATCACACAGAGACCCACAGACTCACCACACAGAGACCCATAGACTCACTCACACAGAAAGATCCACAGACTCACCACAAAGAGTCCCATAGACTCACCGCACAGAGTGACCCACAGACTCACCACACAGAGACCCACAGACTCACCACACAGAGACCCACAGACTCACCACACAGAGACCCACAGACTCACCCACACAGAGATCCACTGACTCGCCACACAGAGACCCGTAGACTCACCACACAGAGAGACCTACAGACTCACCCACACAGAGAGATCCATAGACTCGCCACGCAGAGACCCATAGACTCACCACACAGAGACCCACAGACTCACCACGCAGAGACCCACAAACTCATCACACAGAGACCCACAGACTCACCACACATAGACCCAAAGACTCACCACACAGAGACCCATAGACTTACCACACAGAGAGACCTACAGACTCACCCACACAGAGAGACCCATAGACTCACCACACAGAGACCCGTAGACTCACCCCACAGAGACCCACAGACTCACCACACAGAGACCCACAGACTCATCACACAGAGAGCCACAGACTCACCACACAGAGAGCCACAGACTCACCCACACAGAGACCCATAGACTCACCACACAGAGACCCGTAGACTCGCCACACAGAGACCCATAGACTCACCACACAGAGACCCACAGACTCACCACACAGAGACCCACAGACTCACCACACAGACCCACAGACTCACCACACAGACCCACAGACTCACCCACACAGAGATCCACTGACTCGCCACACAGAGACCCATAGACTCACCACACAGAGACCCATAGACTCACCACACAGAGAGATATACAGACTCACCCACACAGATAGATCCATAGACTCGCCACGCAGAGACCCATAGACTCACCACACAAAGACCCACAGACTCACCACGCAGAGACCCACAAACTCATCACACAGAGACCCACAGACTCACCACACATAGACCCAAAGACTCACCACACAGAGACCCATCGACTTACCACACAGAGAGACCTACAGACTCACCCACACAGAGAGATCCATAGACTCGCCACACAGAGACTCACAGACTCACCACGCAGAGACCCACAAACTCATCACACAGAGACCCACAGACTCACCACACAAAGACCCATAGACTCACCCACACAAAAAGATCCACAGACTCACCACAAAGAGTCCCATAGACTCACCGCACAGAGTGACCCACAGACTCACCACACAGAGACCCACAGACTCACCACACAGAGACCCACAGACTCACCACACAGAGAGACCTACAGACTCACCCACACAGAGAGATCCATAGACTCGCCACGCAGAGACCCATAGACTCACCACACAGAGACCCGTAAACTCACCACACAGAGACCCACAGACTCACCACACAGAGACCCACAGACTCATCACACAGAGAGCCACAGACTCACCACACAGAGAGCCACAGACTCACCCACACAGAGACCCATAGACTCACCACAAAGAGACCCGTAGACTCGCCACACAGAGACCCGTAGACTCACCACACAGAGACCCACAGACTCACCACACAGAGACCCACACACTCACGACACAGACCCACAGACTTACCACACTGAGACCCACAGACTCACCCACACAGAGATCCACTGACTCGCCACACAGAGACCCATAGACTCACCACACAGAGACCCACAGACTCACCACACAGAGACCCACAGACTCATCACACAGAGAGCCACAGACTCACCACACAGAGAGCCACAGACTCACCCACACAGAGACCCATAGACTCACCACACAGAGACCCGTAGACTCGCCACACAGAGACCCATAGACTCACCACACAGAGACCCACAGACTCACCACACAGAGACCCACAGACTCACCACACAGACCCACAGACTCACCACACAGAGACCCACAGACTCACCCACACAGAGATCTACTGACTCGCCACACAGAGACCCATAGACTCACCACACAGAGACCCATAGACTCACCACACAGAGAGATATACAGACTCACCCACACAGATAGATCCATAGACTCGCCACACAGAGACCCACAGACTCACCACGCAGAGACCCACAAACTCATCACACAGAGACCCACAGACTCACCACACAGAGACCCACAGACTCACCCACACAGAGATCCACTGACTCGCCACACAGAGACCCGTAGACTCACCACAGAGACCCGTAAACTCACCACACAGAGACCCGTAGACTCACCACACAGAGACCCACAGACTCATCACACAGAGAGCCACAGACTCACCACACAGAGAGCCACAGACTCACCCACACAGAGACCCATAGACTCACCACACAGAGACCCGTAGACTCGCCACACAGAGACCCGTAGACTCACCACACAGAGACCCACAGAATCACCACACAGAGACCCACACACTCACCACACAGACCCACAGACTCACCACACAGAGACCCACAGACTCACCCACACAGAGATCCACTGACTCGCCACACAGAGACCCATAGACTCACCACACAGAGACCCATAGACTCACCACACAGAGAGATATACAGACTCACCCACACAGAGAAATCCATAGACTCGCCACGCAGAGACCCATAGACTCACCACACAGAGACCCACAGACTCACCACGCAGAGACCCACAAACTCATCACACAGAGACCCACAGACTCACCATTCATAGACCCAAAGACTCACCACACAGAGACCCATAGACTTACCACACAGAGAGACCTACAGACTCACCCACACAGAGAGACCCAAAGACTCACCACACAGAGACCCGTAGACTCACCCCACAGAGACCCACAGACTCACCACACAGAGACCCACAGACTCATCACACAGAGAGCGACAGACTCACCACACAGAGAGCCACAGACTCACCCACACAGAGACCCATAGACTCACCACACAGAGACCCGTAGACTCGCCACACAGAGACCCATAGACTCACCACACAGAGACCCACAGACTCACCACACAGAGACCCACAGACTCACCACACAGACCCACAGACTCACCACACAGAGACCCACAGACGCACCCACACAGAGATCCACTGACTCGCCACACAGAGACCCATAGACTCACCACACAGAGACCCATAGACTCACCACACAGAGAGATATACAGACTCACCCACACAGAGAAATCCATAGACTCGCCACGCAGAGACCCATAGACTCACCACACAGAGACCCACAGACTCACCACGCAGAGACCCACAAACTCATCACACAGAGACCCACAGACTCACCACACATAGACCCGTAGACTCACCCCACAGAGACCCACAGACTCACCACACAGAGACCCACAGACTCATCACACAGAGAGCCACAGACTCACCACACAGAGAGCCACAGACTCACCCACACAGAGACCCATAGACTCACCACACAGAGACCCGTAGACTCGCCACACAGAGACCCATAGACTCACCACACAGAGACCCACAGACTCACCACACAGAGACCCACAGACTCACCACACAGACCCACAGACTCACCACACAGAGACCCACAGACGCACCCACACAGAGATCCACTGACTCGCCACACAGAGACCCATAGACTCACCACACAGAGACCCATAGACTCACCACACAGAGAGATATACAGACTCACCCACACAGATAGATCCATAGACTCGCCACGCAGAGACCCATAGACTCACCACACAGAGACCCACAGACTCACCACACAGAGACCTACAAACTCATCACACAGAGACCCATAGACTCACCACACATAGACCCAAAGACTCACCACACAGAGACCCATCGACTTACCACACAGAGAGACCTACAGACTCACCCACACAGAGAGATCCATAGACTCGCCACACAGAGACTCACAGACTCACCACGCAGAGACCCACAAACTCATCACACAGAGACCCACAGACTCACCACACAGAGACCCATAGACTCACTCACACAGAAAGATCCACAGACTCACCACAAAGAGTCCCATAGACTCACCGCACAGAGTGACCCACAGACTCACCACACAGAGACCCACAGACTCACCACACAGAGACCCACAGACTCACCACACAGAGACCCACAGACTCACCAACACAGAGATCCACTGACTCGCCACACAGAGACCCGTAGACTCACCACACAGAGAGACCTACAGACTCACCCACACAGAGAGATCCATAGACTCGCCACGCAGAGACCCATAGACTCACCACACAGAGACCCTTAGACTCACCACACAGAGACCCACAGACTCACCACACAGAGACCCACAGACTCATCACACAGAAAGCCACAGACTCACCACACAGAGAGCCACAGACTCACCCACACAGAGACCCATAGACTCACCACACAGAGACCCGTAGACTCGCCACACAGAGACCCGTAGACTCACCACACAGAGACCCACAGACTCACCACACAGAGACCCACACACTCACCACACAGACCCACAGACTCACCACACAGAGACCCACAGACTCACCCACACAGAGATCCACTGACTCGCCACACAGAGACCCATAGACTCACCACACAGAGACCCATAGACTCACCACACAGAGAGATATACAGACTCACCCACACAGAGAGATCCATAGACTCGCCACGCAGAGACCCATAGACTCACCACACAGAGACCCACAGACTCACCACGCAGAGACCCACAAACTCATCACACAGAGACCCACAGACTCACCACACATAGACCCAAAGACTCACCACACAGAGACCCATAGACTTACCACACAGAGAGACCTACAGACTCACCCACACAGAGAGACCCATAGACTCACCACACAGAGACCCGTAGACTCACCCCACAGAGACCCACAGAGTCACCACACAGAGACCCACAGACTCATCACACAGAGAGCCACAGACTCACCACATGGAGAGCCACAGACTCACCCACACAGAGACCCATAGACTCACCACACAGAGACCCGTAGACTCGCCACACAGAGACCCATAGACTCACCACACAGATACCCACAGACTCACCACACAGAGACCCACAGACTCACCACACAGACCCACAGACTCACCACACAGAGACCCACAGACTCACCCACACAGAGATCCACTGACTCGCCACACAGAGACCCATAGACTCACCACACAGAGACCCATAGACTCACCACACAGAGAGCTTTACAGACTCACCCACACAGATAGATCCATAAACTCGCCACGCAGAGACCCATAGACTCACCACACAGAGACCCACAGACTCACCACGCAGAGACCCACAAACTCATCACACAGAGACCCACAGACTCACTACACATAGACCCAAAGACTCACCACACAGAGACCCATAGACTTACCACACAGAGAGACCTACAGACTCACCCACACAGAGAGATCCATAGACTCGCCACACAGAGACTCACAGACTCACCACGCAGAGACCCACAAACTCATCACACAGAGACCCACAGACTCACCACACAGAGACCCATAGACTCACCCACACAGAAAGATCCACAGACTCACCACACAGAGTGACCCATAGACTCACCACACAGAGACCCACAGACTCATCACACAGAGACCCACAGACTCACCACACAGAAACCCACAGACTCACCCACACAGAGAGATCCACAGACTCACCACACAGAGATCCATAGACTCACCACACAGAGACCCACAGACTCACCCACACAGAGAGATCCACAGACTTACAACACAGAGACCCATAGACTCACTACACAGAGACTCATAAACTCACCACACAGAGAGACCTACAGACTCACCACACAGAGACCCACAGACTCATCACATAGAGACCCACAGACTCACCACACAGAGAGACGCACAGACTCACCACACAGCGAATCATAGACTCATTACACAGAGACCCATATACTCGTTTCACAGAGACCCATAGACTCATTACACAGAGACCCATAGACTCATCACACAGAGACCCATAGCCTCGCCACATAGAGACCCATAGACTTACCACACAGAGAGACCTACAGACTAACCCACACAGAGAGACCCATAGACTCGCCACATAGAGACTCACAGACTCACCACGCAGAGACCCACAAACTCATCACACAGAGACCCACAGACTCACCACACAGAGACCCATAGACTCACCCACACAGAAAGATCCACAGACTCACCACAAAGAGTCCCATAGACTCACCGCACAGAGTGACCCACAGACTCACCACACAGAGACCCACAGACTCATCACACAGAGAGATCCACAGACTCACCACACAGAATGACACATAGACTCACCACACAGAGACCCACAGACTCATCACACAGAGACCCACAGACTCACCACACAGAAACCCACAGACTCACCCACACAGAGAGATCCACAGACTCACGACACAGAGATCCACAGACTTACAACACAGAGACCCATAGACTCACGACACAGAGACTCATAAACTCACCACACAGAGAGACCTACAGACTCACCACACAGAGACCCACAGACTCATCACATAGAGACCCACAGACTCACCACATAGAGAGACGCACAGACTCACCACACAGCGAATCATAGACTCATTACACAGAGACCCATATACTCGTTTCACAGAGACCCATATACTCATTACACAGAGACCCATAGACTCATCACACAGAGACCCATAGACGCATTACACATAGAGCCATAGACTCACCACACATAGACCCACAGACTCACCACACAGAGACCCATAGACTCGCCACATAGAGACCCATAGACTCACCACACAGAAACCCATAGATTCACCCTACAGAGACCCATAGACTCACCACACAGATACCCATAGACTCACTACACAGAGACCCATAGACTCACCACCCAGAAACCCATAGACTCACCACGCAGAGACCCATAAACTCACCACACAGAGACCCATAGACTCACCACACAGAGACCCACAGACTCACTACACAGAGACCCATAGACTCATCACACAGAGACCCATAGACGCATTACACAGAGAGCCATAGACTCACCACACAGATCCACAGACTCACCACATAGAGACCCATAGACTCGCCACACAGAGACCCATAGACTCACCACACAGAAACCCATAGACTCACCCTACAGAGACCCATAGACTCACCACACAGATACCCATAGACTCACTACACAGAGACCCATAGACTCACCACCCAGAAACCCATAGACTCACCACCCAGAAACCCATAGACTCACCACACAGAGACCCATAGACTCACCACACAGAGACCCACAGACTCACCACACAGAGACCCACAGACTCACCACACAGATACCCATAGATTCACCACAGAGTGACCCATAGACTCACCACACAGAAACCCATAGACTCACCACGCAGAGACCCATAGACTCACCACACAGATACCCACAGACTCACCACACAGAGACCCACAGACTCACCTCTTAGAGACCCATAGACTCACCACACAGAGACCCACAGACTCACCACACAGAGACCCGTAGACTAACCTCATAGAGACCCATAGACTCATCACATAGAGACCCACAGACTCACCACACAGAGAGACGCACAGACTCACCACACAGCGAATCATAGACTCATTACACAGAGACCCATATACTCTTTTCACAGAGACCCATAGACTCATTACACAGAGACCCATAGTCTCATCACACAGAGACCCATAGACGCATTACACAGAGAGCCATAGACTCACCACACATAGACCCACAGACTCACCACACAGAGACCCATAGACTCACCACACAGAAACCCATAGACTCACCCTATAGAGACCCATAGACTCACCACACAGATACCCATAGACTCACTACACATAGACCCATAGACTCACCACCCAGAAACCCATAGACTCACCACGCAGAGACCCATAGACTCACCACACAGAGACCCACAGACTCACTACACAGAGACCCATAGACTCATCACACAGAGACCCATAGACGCATTACACAGAGAGCCATAGACTCACCACACAGAGATCCACAGACTCACCACACAGAGACCCATAGACTCACCCTACAGAGACCCATAGACTCACCACACAGATACCCATAGACTCACTACACAGAGACCCATAGACTCACCACCCAGAAACCCATAGACTCACCACCCAGAAACCCATAGACTCACCACACAGAGACCCATAGACTCACCACACAGAGACCCACAGACTCACCATACAGAGACCCACAGACTCACCACACAGAGACCCATAGATTCACCACAGAGTGACCCATAGACTCACCACGCAGAAACCCATAGACTCACCACGCAGAGACCCATAGACTCACCACACAGATACCCACAGACTCACCACACAGAGACCCACAGACTCACCTCATAGAGACCCATAGACTCACCACACAGAGACCCACAGACTCACCACACAGAGACCCGTAGACTAACCTCATAGAGACGCATAGACTCACTTATCTCTGTCAACCCACACGGTTCACTCCGTGTTTATGTACAGAGTGTTGAGACCCACACAGCGTTCAGCCGTTTCAATGCAGGCTTTGTAGAATGAACGTTGAGGTTCACAAGGGGTACACGATGACCAATACGGTCTGAATGGGTCTGTAATAATGTAGGGTACTGATAAGGGGTTGACAGGTATGTAGTGGTGTAGTGTATAGTGAGGTGTATAGTGTAGTGTATAGTGTATAGTAGTGTAGTGAACAGTGTAGTGTGTAGTGTAGTGTATAGTAGTATAGTGTAATGTGTAGTGTATAGCTGTATAGTGTAGTGTGTAGTGTCGTGTATAGTGTTGTGTATGGTGTAGTGTATAGTGTAGTGTAGAGTGTAGTGTATAGTAGTATAGTGTAGTGTATAGTGTTGTGTATAGTAGCATAATGTAGTGTATAGTGTAGTGTATCGTGTAGTACATAGTGTAGTGTATAGTAGTATAGTGTAGTGTATAGTGTGTAATGTAGTGTGTAGTGTATAGTGTAGTGTATGGTGTAGTCTATAGTGTAATGTATAGTGTAGTGTGCAATGTAGTGTGTAGTGTATAGTGTAGTGTAGTGCATAGGATGTCAAGGGGTTGACCGGGTATGGCAATCGCCCGGAACATTGATGGCAGACAAGTAGGTGGAGACATCGTGACACAAATTCCTCACAAATCTCGTGGTGGTTCACTTAGCTGCGGGCCTCCGAGTGCTCGCGGCATCTGAACTCTGGTCACCTGAAACTTTCAGGTCGTTAAAGCGGCATCCCCCACGCCATGCGGTTAGCGAGCGTCCTCACGCCCACCCACGCCTCGCGTTCCCTGTCAAGCCCTTGTTGATGCCCTGGCTTATTACAGGCCAATGGAGACGCTAGTGGTCACACCGTGATACTTGTGAATCTTAAGGTTTATTCTGTACGCAGCACGTTTTACTCCACTATACTAAACTATACACTACACTATACACTACACTACTATACACTACACTACTATACACTACACTATACACTACACTACTATACACTACACTATACTACACTCTACACTATATACTACACTCATATACACTACACTATACACTACACTATACACTACTATATACACTACACTATACACTACACTACTCTATACACTACACTATACACTACTATATACACTACACTATATGCTACACTCATATACACTACACAATACACTACTATATACACTACACTATACACTACACTCATATACACTACACTATACACTACACTATACACTACTATATACACTACACGATATACACTACACAATACACTACACTATACACTACTATATACACTACACTATACACTACAGTCATATACACTACACAATACATTACACTATACACTACACTATACACTACACTCATATACACTACACACTACGCTATACATTACATTATACACTACACTCATATACACTACACTACTATACACTACACTATAAACTACACTATACACTATACTAAACTATACACTACACTATAAACTACTCTATACACTACACTATACATTACACTATACACTACACTACACGGAAACCTTATTAAGACGCCGAAAGTCCACACAAAACCGGAGGTTGTCGTCCTTTTTCTCCACCAAAACCACCGGGGCGCCCCACGGGCTCGTGGACTGGGAAATAATGTCCGCAGCCAACATGTCATCGGCAGCCGCATACGATGCGGGTTCAAGCGAATGGGGCTGGCGTCACCCGTGTCTACGCGATGGGAAAACAAGGACGTCTGACCCAAGTCGAAATCGTCCCTGCTGAACACATCAGAAAGTCCCTTAGTCGGGCTTCGGGGGCGATGGAGGCTGCCAGGTTGAATACAAACTCTTAGGTTCTTTCGGTAAAGTAACGGAGGTAAAAAATGAAAATAAAATAATAATACATGAAAATAAATAAATTAAATCACGACGTTTCGGAAGCAACACAAGCCTCCGGCAGTTCTACCTAATGACGGAGGCTTGTGTTGCCTCCGAAACGTCGAGATTTATTATTTTATTTCTGTTATTATTTCTATTAGTTTATTATTTATTATTCTTTTTTCCCTACGTTACTTTACCGAAAAAACCTAAGAGAATGAATCCTTGCAGTCAGGAATGCTTCAAATCTAGGTTGAATACCTCTAAGAACCAGGCTCGGGATGAACGTTGTGCACTGAGGTCAAAAGTGGACATGCCGTGGTCGTTTGGGGATGCCGTGTGTGGCTTCATTGCCCGTTGGCACCTCTCCCAAGCTCCACTAACCATGGCAGGGGCCCATGACAATTGTTGAGGTTTTGCGTCCTCGGGGTGTCCGCGTTCGTCACGGTCGCCGGCGTTGGTTCGTTCACCCGTCGCGATTGAAACCGAGATTTGAAGCTTTCGTGACTGCAAGGATTCATACTCTTAGGTTTGTTTCGGTAAAGTCACGTAGGTAAAAAATAATAATAAAATAATAATAAATGAAAATAAATTAATTAAATCACGACGTTTTGGAGGCAACACAAGTCTCTGTCTTCAGGTGGGACCGTCACAGCTAAATTTACTGTATCAAGTGAGGAGAAATCCAAGAAACAAGATCTTATATACTGGTTAAGGGGAGGGGGGAGGGGCTTATCTAAATGTGGTAGTCAGGGTTAGGCCTCGGCAAAGTAAGGTAATTTACCCTTTTTACCGGGTAAAAGGGTAAAGGTAAAGGGTAAAGGTGTCGACATGCCAAGGGGTAAGGTAAAGGGTAGGGTAAAGGTAGCTTGGAAGAATTACCCGGTAGGGTAAAGGTAGCACAAAGTATTACCCGGTAAATACGGTGCCTTTTTTACCGCTAAAAGCTCCGTGGTGCAGTCCGTGGCATACATTTAATAAGTAATATTAAAACAAACTTGATTAAAAACACGCTTTTATGAAACGTACTAGTAATGGCAGAACTCCACGACTCCAGGAAGTGGTCTCGAAGCTCGCCATAACGTAAGGGGCCGTGGCCAATTTCAGCCAACGTCAGTTGAGCGTCGACAATTAGACCCAAGCCGAAACATAACATATAAAACAAATGTTTAAAAACATATTTTTTATGATAGGATATAGTATTGTCATCAGTATGACCTAAGTATACCAAGTTTGTAGTCGATACCACATTAGGAAGTGGGTAAAAATTCAGTTTCAAGATTTGAGGATACATCAACAACAATAACGACAACAACAACAACAACGACAACAACAACGATGCCAACCCCAGCTGCAAGCGATGATGAAATTCTCGCTTGCAACTTTCATCAGCTAACTGAGACCAGGCCACTTTTGGTTGGAATGGGATCCTGGGTGTACACCCACCACCGGAGTGGAAGAATGGCAGGCGCATCTTACAGATGACAAGTCGATGCTCAGTGGGCAGATCAGCTCCACGATAGGTCCTGGTGTCAAGGACATGGGCTCGCATCTGCTGGTCCGTCACAATGTAGTCCAGCAGATGTTCTTGCTTGGACCCGGCATGTATCCATGATGTTGTGTGGATGCGCCGATGCCGGAAGAGCGTGTTGGTAATTACAAGCCCATGGGCTGCACAAAAATCTAGCAGCCTCCTACCGTTATTATTGAGCTGATCTGGCCCATGCCTTCCAATCACTCCAGACCAGGTGCCAGCATCATGACCAACTCGGGCATTGAAGTCACCCAACAAGATGACTCTGTCCCGAGTGGCCACTTTAGTCAGAACCTGTGACAGGAGGTCATAGAAAGCGTCTGACTCATCGGCTTTGCCTGCATCCCTCCACGGATTGATTGATGGGAAGGCGAGCCCAAAGTGTCCTGGGGCTTACAGCTTCCCACACCTCACCGCCACGCTCCCACGCCCCCTTCATTCTTTTGTTCAGAAGAAGAGCCACACCCTGTTGTTTGGCAGTCTCCTGCCCCGAGTAGAGGACTGTCCACCCCTCATGGTGGCAGGATCCAGAACCGGTCCACCGGACCTCCTGAATGCCACAGAGATCCAGGCGGTACCGGTCCAGCTCCCGACAGAGGAGTGGCAGCCTCTCCTCCGCAGTGAGCGTTCGAACATTCCACGTGGCCATCCGCAATGGTTTTTCGTTGTTTCTGGAGGAGCCCCGAGGGTGAAAATTCAATCTCCTGGCTCCGCCAAATGGGGTTTGGCCAGGAGACGTCATAAAAGCCTGACCCCCCGGGGCCTCCGGCACAAGCTTATTAGTTACAGGTTTATGTTTAATTCGTAGTTTAGTGGTGGTTAATTGAAGGTGGATGGGTTACCAGCCCCTCGCACCCGTCCAGAGCCCCCGTTTAGCCACTGTGGTGGTCACAGACGCCATGAGGGGAGAGGCCAATGGGCATTGGACCTCCCCCCACAGCACTGCCCACGACAGTGTTGCCCGTCCGGCACCGCGAGGAGGTAGGAGGTTGTTTTGCCGGACTTATCCTTCACACACACAAAGACACACACAGTATATAAATTGTCGTAAAGAAACGCTGTGGTGGTTACAAACGGCATGAAGGGAAAGTGGGCACTGCCCACCACAGCGTTACCGTCCGGCACCACGAGGAGGTAGGGGGTTGTTTTTGCCGGACACACACATCGGTAGATACACACACACAGTCACACAAACAGAGACACAACAACAACAATCGCCATTCGTCACTAAGTGGCGGTGACGTCACCACGACGCTTGTCCCAGGCCATGTGCACCTTGAGGCTACCACGTGAAGTCTCGAACTCCCACCGGTAGGAGGTCACCGCTACACCACCACTACACTACCACCACACCACCGCCATTACACAACTACACCACCACTACACCACCACCCCTACACCCCACTACACCACCACTACACCAGCACTACATCACCACTAGACCACCACCACCACGACACTAACATCACCGCTACACCGCCACTACACCACCACCACTACACCTACACCGCCACACCACCACCAACTACACCACCACCCCTACACCGCCACTACATCACCACTACACCACTAGACCACCACGACCGCTACACCACCACTACACCACCATCACCACTACACCTACACCACCACCACCGCTACACCACCACCGCTACACCACCACTACACCACCACCCCCACTGTCGTCGCTCTCTTGTCGTCACGCTAAGATCAAGTTCAGGTCACGTGACCGCGTCGACGTCATTAGGGCCCCGCCCACCGCCCGACGCAGCCAATCGGTGAGCTTCGGTGTCATGGGAACGAAGCGCAGCCATTTCGTGACGAGTACAGCACTCGTGTGTAGTGTGTAGTGTAGTGTATAGTAGTTTATAGTGTAGTGTATAGTTTATAGTGTAGTGTATAGTGCATAGTGTAGTGTATAGTTTAGTGTATAGTAGTTTATTGTGTAGTGCACATTGTAGTGTATAGTTTAGCGTATAGTGTAGTGTATAGTTCATAGTGTAGTGTATAGTGTAGTGTATAGTTTAGTGTATAGTGTAGTGTATAGTTTGTATTGTAGTGTATAGTGTAGTGTATAGTTTATAGTGTAGTGTATAGTTTGTATAGTGTAGTGTGTAGTATAGTGTAGTGTATGGTAGTGTATAGTGTAGTTTATAGTAGTATAGTGTAGTGTATGGTAGTGTATGGTAGTGTATAGTGTAGTGCAGTGTAGTGTATAGTTTATAATGTATAGTGTAGGGTATAGTGGTGTATAATAGTGTATAGTGCAGTGTATATTGGTGTATAGTAGTGTATAGTGTAGTACAGTGTAGTGTATGGTAGTGTGTAGTGTATAGTGTAGTGTAGTACACTAGTACAGCACACCGGTTGTGTGTTGGAGAGCAAAGCCACGACATTTACAATCCGAGCCCCGTGACGTTTCGCCGGTAATCACAACGACCGGCTTCATCAGGCGACAGCCGCGGATTTGTGGAGAAATCCTGCTTTGCTTAATGAATAAGAGGGGATAGACGTGATGGCACCACTTGTGAGCGCTTCTTTGGGCGAGTTGGGAGGGGATTAATGCCTATAAATCACCGTGGGTATCCATTGCCGCGTGGGTTCCTCGTACGGTCATAAACGTACAATAAGCCACTCGCGTTGTGCGAGCGGTTCGTCGAAAATGGGCCGTCCATAAATGGCGTCACGCGATTTTGGACGATTTTTGACCCCCCCCCCCTCGTCACAAAAAGTCAGACCCCTCCCCCCCTCAAATATGACGTCACAAAGCTCTGCTCCCCTCCCCCAAAAAACCACATTTACATTTTGAAAATAAAACATGCTTCAAATCGCTTTAAAGTATTGTCATTGTAGTGCGTATTTAACGTGGTGCTGTACTCTGATGTTGTAGGAGTGTTGTTATGACGATTCGTGTTGTTATAACAATTCTATATTTATTTAAAGTTGCGCATTTTTACGTGTTTTTATGTGACGTCACATTTCTCAACCCCTCCCCCCCGTCGTCACACATCGTCACAAATGTCTGACCCCCCACCCCCCAGGTGCATGACGTCATTTATGGACGGCCCCAAATGGGACTTCTGAGCCCGCATTTTCCCCTTCAAAGCGACGGTGTCGATCACTCGGCAGAGAGGGAGAGACACGGAGAATCGAGAATTCCGTCTTAATCACGTGCGATTGAAAATCGAATAAATGAAAAAAATGTCAGCGGCGCCACGTGAGTTCTCCGCCACAGGTTTTAAAAAAGATAAATTTTCTTATTATTTTTTAAAATCATTATTTTTAAAAATATTTATATTTTTTCTTATTATTTTAGAAAAATAATAATTTCTATTTTTCTTATTATTTTAAAAAATAATGATTTTTTTTAAAATTATTATTTATATTTTTTCTTAATATTAAAAAAATTTATTATGTAATAAAAAGCATTATTTTTATTTTTTCTTATTATTTTTTAAAAATTGTTATTTATATTTTTTCTTATTATTTATTTAAAATTTTATTTTTTATTTTTTATTATTATAATTTTTTATGACATTTTTTTCTTCCTGTGGCCACCAACTCGCCGCGGCCGAAAGTCCTGGCTTAACCGCGTCCGGATTCGAACCCAGGTGGTGGGTTTTTTTGGGTTTTCGGACGATGCCACCCCTCACCCCAGAGCAACCGCAGTTCCGGCGTTCTTTTTCAAAGACATTTTATTTTATTTCTCACCCTGCACAGCCATCCCGTAGCACCGAATCACGAGCAGTCAAACGTGCGCGTGACCCCCTTTCTGCTTGCATGCACTTTCCCACGATTCAAAGAGCACGCGACTCATAACGTGAATTGGTGGCGACGGACGCGATAAGAGGGGGTGGGTGGGGGTGGGGGGGGGGGGTCTCCCCACCCCCACCCACCCCCCAACTCGTTTTGGACGTCAACGTTGGAGGAGCTGTCGCCAATTCGAGGCCACCACCTTCCTCCTGATTTGCGCTTCGCGGTGTGAAGTTGAAGGCAAGTCCACACACACACGCGCAAACACACGCGCGCAAACACTTGCACACACACTTGCACACACATGCACACACATGCGCACACACACACGCACACACACGCGCGCACACTCGCACACACGCGCACACACACGCGCGCACTCGCACACACGCGCACGCACGCACACACTCGCACACACTCGCACACACTCGTACACACGCGCGTGTCTGCGTGGACTTGCCGATGACCGGTACCAGCGGTATCAAGATCGACCTCTGTGGAGGAGGAGCCTCTTGAAGGACGCTGCTGCTACTGGGCAGTGCCAGGCTAGGTGCACGTTGAGGCTACTGGACAGTTAGAGACAGTCGCCCCTCCAGCAATAACATCGGAGGGTGGAGGAGCGACGCTCACAACAACGAGCAGAGCGCCGGGCGGATAAAATACAGCAAGTTGGCACAGTAGCCCCCCTACAGCCGGTGGTGCATCTACCGGTCATCTCAGTCACTACAACCCATGGCAGCTGCTGGGTCTGTCCCATGACCTCCTACCGGCGGGCGTTCGACACTTCACGTGGTTTCGACGTGGTGCACCTAGCCTGGCACAGGCGTCGTGGTGACATCACCGCCGCTTGGTGGCAAATGGCGGTCGTCGTCGTCATTGTTTGTGTGTTCGGGCGTTTCAGTAAAATAGCCGTCCAAACGCACGTGATTCATTTGGTCAATTACGTGGGTGAACATCCTATAGTTTTTGCATCTCTATTATTTAGTTTGGTGCCATTCGTACGTTGGTGGTGTTGGTGGGGGCAGTGGCAGTGGCGGTGGTGGTGGTGGGGGCGGTGGTGGTGGCCAACGCTCTCCAATTTCGATCGAACGTCCCTCCCCCCTCCTTTGAGGGGACCGAGTCCACTGATTGATTCTGCGCTTGACTCTGTGCCGGCGGTGCAGACTCTATCGGCCATCGTCAACGTGCGTCGTCATCAACGTGCGTCGTCATAGTCACTTTTCTTCTTTCTATTCCTCTCCCTCGTCGTTTTCGCTTTTGCCGCGGGGGAATTTTCCCCGGCTCCTCCTCCTCCGGCAGCCCATCGAACAAATTACCCTCCCTCAGCACCGTTTTTTTGCGACGCTCGGCCTCCGCAGGGAACAGGTAGGCGGCGGCGTGGCATGCGGCGGCGGCGCCGCTGGCAAAGCACAGAAGAAGCACGGAAGAAGCGTGGAAGAAGCTCGGAGGCCCTCGCGAGGGGGGCGGGTGCCGGCCCTCGTCACTTCTCCCGCGTTTCGGCCGTCGCCTTGGTGTAGGCGAGGCCCTTGTAGACCCCCTCCATGGGGACGTCGAAGGTGGCGCCGTTCAACAGGGTCATGCGCACCGTGCCCTTGTAGGGGAGGTCTATTTCCGCGCGGCCGATGTTGATGTCGATGGACACCGTCTTGCCCGGGGGCACGGTGACGTCGAACGAGAGGAGCTCGGTCTTCGACTCGGAGTTCTCGACGCTGCGGGTGCTCTCGGTGCCCACCGTGAAGCTGAAGCCGCTCTCCACCTCGACGACGTCGGGGATGCCGGCCTTGACGCTGATGCTGACGGTCGCCTCGAGCTTGTTCGCGATCGACCACGACGAGGTCTTGGTCAGCGTCTTGGAGGTCTCCACCTTGTAGGTTTGCGGGACGGAGCCCCGGTTCTTGTAGCTGATGGACTTGATCTCCTCCATCTGGACCTTCGGGAGCTCCCGGTGCAGCGTTGGGTACGTCACGTTGATCATCTCGGACCGCTTCACCGAATTGATGAACACGAAGCCCATGCAGTCGATGTCCGAGCCGCCCTTGCCCAGAATCCCGAGGCAGATCCCCGATCCGACGTCGACGGGGTACTCCGTCTTCAGCCCCCAGTCGGTCATCTTCACGAAGAATTCCCGCCCCTTGCTGGTCTTGAACTTGATGGCGCCCAGGCGCGTGCCGGCGCCGTTGCCCCACAGCGACAGCGACGAGAAGAGCTCGCCGGGCTGGAAGACGAACTCGCTGTGGGATCCCGACGGGCTGCCGTACTGCGCGGAGGTTCCGTTGGTCAGCCAGGCCTTCACACACTTCACCTGCCACCCGCCCACCCACACCCAGATCTTCTCAAGCGTCGCCCCGTTGTTCCTGCCGTCGAAGCTGAAGTTGGTGCCGCCTTGTCCTCCGCACGTGTGTATGGCCAGTGGGTACGGCATTCTCTCCTCTCTCGACCTGCTCAGCGCAAGACACACACGCGCGCGCGAACATCGCGACGGTCACCCGCAAGCTCTGCGTCAATCTACGCGCGCAATGTTTTTCATAGACAGATTTGCTTTAGCCGACGTCGTTATGGCGATTCCCAAAAAAAGGAACAGACGTTGGGTCAGATAATTATCGACCGGTAAAATAGCTGGCATCGAAAAAAAAGTTCAAGCCTCGAAGACAAAAGGTTTGAGCATTGACGAGCGTCGCTGTTTTGAGGTCGAGAGAGCCCTCGTCCGCGATAATTACAGCTCCGTTTAAAGCGCAGGAGGCTTTTGCGACCTACGTCATCCATAATAGAGGGTTTTTTTTTCTGGATTAGATCGCCACGTGAATATATAAATGCGTCGTTAAAACCCCGCCACCGCCGACACAGCCAACCGGTAGGGGTTTGTCATGCAAACAGAGCGTGGCCAATTCGTTACTGGTGTAGAGGAGAGATGTACGCGGTGCGCGCAGTTAAGCGGGTGCAACTGAGGACGAACAGGTGTGTGCGCGTTGCGACACGAGGTTTGCACCGACAAACCACCGGTAACTATGGGGATAAGCGGGTGCAAACGAGGGCGAGCAGGTGGGCACGTTGAGGCAGGAGGTTGGCGTCGGGGAAACGGGAGATGAAGGGTGGGTGATGATAACTGACAGATGGGTGAGCGGGTATGAGGCAACGGTAGGTGAGTGCAGCGGTGGAGTTCTAAGAGTCTAAGAGTCGCTATGTGCAGAGTCACTGATGGGTGTTTGGGGTGCTGTGGGTGGTAGGTGGGATGGTAAGTGGGGTGGGTGGGGTAGGGTGGGTGGGTGTTGTGGGTGGTAGGTGGGGTGGGTAGGTGGGGTGGGGTGGGCTGCGTGGCATGGGTAGGGTGGGGTGGGTAGGTGGTGTGGAGTGGGTGGTGGGTGGTAGGTGGGGTGGGTGGTGTGTGGTGGGTGGGGTGGAGTGGGTGGGGTGGGAGGAGTGTGTGGGGTGAGAGGAGTTGGTCGGGTGGGTGGGGTGGGTGGGGTCGGGTGGGGTGGGTGTGGTGGGTGGTAGTAGCTACTACTGTAGGCGCAGCTTTCTTATACCAAAAAATAAGAGACGCCTTAACTTCCGCTTGTTTGAGGTGTCTTCAATCAAAACTCTTTATTTATTTATTAGTTGCACAAAAACGAGCGATGTCTAAAGTTGATATCTTCGCCTGTCCACGCGCTGCCGTGTCACACTGCAGTGTCACGTTCAAGGATTGTGTCCACTCGCTCCCTGCCCAACTCTTCCCACAACTTCTCATTTATACTGTGAGATCGGAAGTGACGTCACGGGTTCAACCAACGGAGCGTCCAACCACAGGAGGGGGGGGGGCTGTTTCTAAACAGTTGGAATATTCCAAATCAAATATAAGCAGTCTGTCAACAAATGTATGACGGATGTACATCAAATGTATACACAGAAATAATACATTCACTCTTTGTCTTATGGTTCTTACAGCTACTATTTATGTAGCTACTACACGTGTAGCTACTACACGTGTCGTAGCTACTACACGTGTCGTAGCTACTACACGTGTCGTAGCTACACCACGTGTAGTAGCTACTACATGTGTCGTAGCTACATGTGTAGTAGCTACATGTGTAGTAGCTACTACATGTGTAGTAGCTACTACATGTGTCGTAGCTACTACATGTGTCGTAGCTACTACATGTGTCGTAGCTACTACATGTGTCGTAGCTACAGAAGTAGTAGCTACTACACGTGTAGTAGCTACTACTTATGTAGCTACTACACGTGTAATAGCTACTCCTCGTGTAGTAGCTACTACACGTGTAGCTACCACTCATGTAGCTACGACACATGTAGTAGCTACAGCGGTGCAAATCGCGAGGCCGTTGTGAGCATGGGCTTACATGTCATTCAAGAAAAGAATAATTCGAACATTTACTTTGGCGATTTCAATCGCGATAATCACTCACCACTCACAACTCACACAACTCACACTCACTACTGACACTCACAACTCACCACTCACAACTCACCACTCACCACTCACACAACTCACCACTCACACAACTCACCACTCACTACTCACCACTCACGACTCACACTCACCTCGCACACCCACCACTCACACAACTCACCACTCACGACTCATACTCTCCTCGCATACTCACCACTCACATTCAACACTCACCACTCACACTCACACAGTCACTACTCTCCCGTTCACACTCACCACTCAGGAACTCACCACTCAGGAGCTCACCACTCTCACACTCACCACTCTCACACTCACAACTCAACACTCACCAATCACCTCTCACAACTCACCACTCAGAACTCACCACTCACCCTCACTACTCACACGCACTACTGACACTCACAACTCACACAACTCACCTCTCACAATCACCACTCACACCACTCACAACTCACCTCTCACAATCACCACTCACACATCTCACAACTCATCACTTACAACTCACCACTCACAAATCACCACTCACCCCACTCACAACTTATCACTCACAACTCACCACTCACAAATCCCCACTCACACCACTCACAACTCACCACTCACAACTCACCACTCACAAATCACCACTCACAACTCACAATCACCACTCACAACTCACCACTCACAACTCACCACTCACAACTCATCACTCACAAATCACAACTCATCACTCACAACTCACACCACTCACAACTCATCACTCACAACTCACCACTCACAACTCACCACTCACAACTCATCACTCACAACTCACACCACTCACAACTCATCACTCACCTCGCACACTCACCACACACTCCCTCACTACTCACCCGCTCACACTCACACTGCACAATGACCACTCACACTCAACACTCACACCAATCACCTCTAACAACTCACCACTCACCTCTCACAACTCACCTTTCACAACTCACCGCTCACCTCTCACACTCACTACTCACACCACTCACCTCTCACAACTCACCACTCACCTCTCACAACTCATCGCTCACCTCTCACAACTCACCACTCACCTCTCACAACTCACCACTCTCCTCTCACAACTCACCACTCACCTCTCACAACTCACCACTCACAACTCACCACTCACCTCTCACAACTCACCACTCAACACTCACGAAATCACGACTCTCCCGCTCACACTCGCAACTCAACACTCACCAGTGAACTCTCACACCACTCACCTCTCACGACTCACAATCATCTCGCACACTCACAACTCACTACTCACCACTCTCCTCTCACACCTCACACAACTCACTCACCACTCACCTCTCAACACTCACCACTCTCGCTCACCACTCACCTCTCACACCACTCACCTCTCACACCACTCACCACTCTCGCTCACCACTCACCTCTCACACCACTCACCTCTCACACCACTCACCACTCTCGCTCACCACTCACCACAAGGGGCTCAACTCTTGACAGGGAATCGACGTCACTCTCCAATCCTCCTCCCTCCTCTCGCTGGAACTTCTCGCACTTTTATAGCCACCGACCCACGTGGCCACGTGGTCAACCGACCCACGTGGGCCACGTGGTCAACCGACGCACGTGGCCCACCGGCGCGTGCCCCCCCCCCCCATGACTTCAGAACAGGTGTGAGTTCTTTCTTTTTTATTTCTTTAGAAATCCCTTTCCTTCTTTTCATTAAATATTTTTACTTCGTTCGATTTTTTTAAATTTCTGTTTTTTTTGTCTTTTTTTACTTTCTTTAAATTCTCTTAAAAAATTTCACGTTATTTAGTTTTCTTAAGTTTTTTTTTATTTCAATTTTTATTTTTGTCTTTCCTTCTTTTTTTTACTTTAACGTTTTGAAGTTGACTTAATTTTTTTCTTTCTTTGCTTTTTTCCTTTCCTCTTTCCTTCTGTTTTTCTTTATTTTATTTTTCCTTCTTTTCCTTAAATATTTTGATTTCGTTATATTTCATTTTTCTTTCTATTCATATTTTTTTTCTTTTTTCTTTGCTTCTTCAAAAAATTCACGTTTTGTTAGTTTCATTCTTTTTTTTCTTCCATTTTATTTCTTTTTTATTTCCTTCTTGTAATCAAATATTATCCTTTTTCTTTTATTCTTTCTTTTTTCTTTCCCTTTTTAGTTTTCTTTCTTTTTTTATCTTTTGTTGTTCTTTCTTTTCTTCTTTAATTTTCATTTTCTTTAAAAAAAATGTACTTTATATATTTTTTTAGTTTTCTTTATTTTTTTCTACTTTGTTTCTTAAATTTTATTTCCTCTTTTCCTTCTTTTCATCGTTTTTCTTCTTCCTAAAAAAACATCTTTCTTTTTTCTTCCTTGCATTTTCTTAAATTTCCTTTCTCATTTTTTCGTTTATTCCTTATTTAACATTCTTTTTTTCCCTTGTCTTTAATTTTCTTTCCGTCTATCAATTTTTCTTCACGTGTTTTTCTTTCTGTTGCTGCGATGAAGACAACGTTGTGGGGGGGGTTCCGATGTAGGGGGTTGGAGTCGAGGGGGCTGTGGGGGGATGAGGAGTCAATTTTTATTTTTAATAACCAATTTATTTTATATTCGGCACCAGCCAGTACATCGTAGTGTAAGTAGTGTATGGTGGTGTAGTGTATAGTGTAGTGTATAGTAGTGTATAGTGTAGTAGTGTATAGTTGTGTTGTATATAGTAGTGTAGTATATGGTAGTGTGTAGTGTATAGTAGCGTAGTGTATAGTAGTGTGGTGTATAGTGTAGTAATGTATAGTGTAGTGTTTGGTGTGGTGTATAGTAGTGTAGTGTATAGTGTAGTAGTGTATAGTGTAGTGTCTGGTGTAGTGTATAGTGTAGTAGTGTATGGTGTACTGTATAGTAGTGTAGTGTCTGGTGTAGTATGGAAGTCAACACAAATGAGGCAAACAGCGGAGACAGAACGCGAGAGTCAGCGCGTTCCAGGTGAATTAGTGCCCATCGAGGCACCGAGGCTTCGGGCAAAAGAGAATTATTAAGTTTGGGACACGTTGACCGATAATAGTGGACGGAGTTTAATTTACAAATACAAATTCAAGGATAAATAATCATGAGCGTCGCCACGCTGAGTGAAAAGGCTGAGAGGCGATGTTGTGGGCTGGGCATCACGGGCACTGCCCAAAGACTTCGTTGTGTCAACTTGCCTGCCACAGACTCACCCACACAGAGACCCACAGACTCACCACACAGAGACCCGTAGACTCACCACACAGAGAGACCTACAGACTCACCCACACAGAGAGATCCATAGACTCGCCACGCAGAGACCCATAGACTCACCACACAGAGACCCGTAGACTCATCACACAGAGACCCATAGACTCGACACACAGAGAGCCACAGACTCACCCCCACAGAGACCCATAGACTCACCACACAGAGACCCATAGACTCACCACACAGAGAGACCTACAGACTCACCCACACAGAGAGATCCATAGACTCGCCACGCAGAGACCCATAGACTCACCACGCAGAGACCCGTAGACTCACCACACAGAGACCCACAGACTCACCACACAGAGACCCACAGACTCACCACACAGAGACCCGTAGACTCACCACACAGAGACCCGTAGACTCGCCACACAGAGACCCATAGACTCGCCACACAAAGAGCTACAGACTCACCACGCAGAGACCCACAGACTCACCACACAGAGACCCACAGACTCACCACACAGAGAGACCCACAGACTCACCACATAGAGAGACCCACAGACTCATCACACAGAGACCCACAGACTCACCACACAGAGACCCATAGACTCACCACACAGAGACCCACAGACTCATCACACAGAGAGCCACAGACTCACCACACAGAGAGCCACAGACTCACCCACACAGAGACCCATAGACTCACCACACAGAGACCCGTAGACTCGCCACACAGAGACCCGTAGACTCACCACACATAGATCAACAGACTCACCACACAGAGACCCACAGACTCACCACACAGACCTACAGACTCACCACGCAGAGACCCACAAACTCATCACACAGAGACCCACAGACTCACCACACATAGACCCAAAGACTCACCACACAGAGACCCATACACTTACCACACAGAGAGACCTACAGACTCACCCACACAGAGAGACCCATAGACTCACCACACAGAGACCCGTAGACTCACCACACAGAGACCCACAGACTCACCACACAGAGACCCACAGACTCATCACACAGAGAGCCACAGACTCACCACACAGAGAGCCACAAACTCACCCACACAGAGACCCATAGACTCACCACACAGAGACCCGTAGACTCGCCACACAGAGACCCATAGACTCACCACACAGAGACCCACAGACTCACCACACAGAGACCCACAGACTCACCACACAGACCCACAGACTCACCACACAGAGACCCACAGACTCACCACACAGAGACCCATAGACTCACCACACAGAGACCCATAGACTCACCACACAGAGAGATATACAGACTCACCCACACAGAGAGATCCATAGACTCGCCACGCAGAGACCCATAGACTCACCACACAGAGACCCATAGACTCACCACACAGATACCTACAGACTCACCACGCAGAGACCCACAAACTCATCACACAGAGACCCACAGACTCACCACACATAGACCCAAAAACTCACCACATAGAGACCCATAGACTTACCACACAGAGAGACCTACAGACTCACCCACACAGAGAGATCCATAGACTCGCCACACAGAGACTCACAGACTCACCACGCAGAGACCCACAAACTCATCACACAGAGACCCACAGACTCACCACACAGAGACCCATAGACTCACCCACACAAAAAGATCCACAGACTCACCACAAAGAGTCCCATAGACTCACAGCACAGAGTGACCCACAGACTCACCACACAGAGACCCACAGACTCATCACACAGAGAGATCCACAGACTCACCACACAGAGTGACCCATAGACTCACCACACAGAGACCCACAGACTCATCACACAGAGACCCACAGACTCACCACACAGAAACCCACAGACTCACCCACACAGAGAGATCCACAGACTCACCACACAGAGATCCATAGACTCACCACACAGAGACCCACAGACTCACCCACACAGAGAGATCCACAGACTTACAACACAGAGACCCATAGACTCACGACACAGAGACTCATAAACTCACCACACAGAGAGACCTACAGACTCACCACACAGAGACCCACAGACTCATCACATAGAGACCCACAGACTCACCACACAGAGAGACGCACAGACTCACCACACAGCGAATCATAGACTCATTACACAGAGACCCATATACTCTTTTCACAGAGACCCATAGACTCATTACACAGAGACCCAAAAACTCATCACACAGAGACCCATAGACGCATTACACAGAGAGCCATAGACTCACCACACATAGACCCACAGACTCACCACACAGAGACCCATAGACTCGCCACATAGAGACCCATAGACTCACCACACAGAAACCCATAGACTCACCCTACAGAGACCCATGGACTCACCACACAGATACCCATAGACTCACTACACAGAGACCCATAGACTCACCACCCAGAAACCCATAGACTCACCACGCAGAGACCCATAGACTCACCACACAGATACCCACAGACTCACCACACAGAGACCCACAGACTCACCTCATAGAGACCCATAGACTCACCACACAGAGACCCACAGACTCACCACACAGAGACCCGTAGACTAACCTCATAGAGACCCATAGACTCACTTATCTCTGTCAACCCACACGGTTCACTCCGTGTTTATGTACAGAGTGTTGAGACCCACACAGCGTTCAGCCGTTTCAATGCAGGCTTTGTAGAATGAACGTTGAGGTTCACAAGGGGTACACGATGACCAATACGGTCTGAATGGGTCTGTAATAATGTAGGGTACTGATAAGGGGTTGACAGGTATGTAGTGGTGTAGTGTATAGTGAGGTGTATAGTGTAGTGTATAGTGTATAGTAGTGTAGTGAACAGTGTAGTGTGTAGTGTAGTGTATAGTAGTATAGTGTAGTGTATAGCTGTAGAGTGTAGTGTGTAGTGTCATGTATAGTGTTGTGTATGGTGTAGTGTATAGTGTAGTGTAGAGTGTAGTGTATAGTAGTGTAGGGCTGTTACGGAGGGGCTGTATGTACATGGGATCATACGGGGAACAAACACAGTGGGCGGAGCTACGGGAGTGCACGGGGCGGTGCCCGCAACGACGTCCGCATCAGGCAGCCTGGGGGTAGGGCTGCCCGGGGTTGTGATCCTGAAGGGGGGTATAAAGGGGGATGAGAGAGAGAGCTCGTGGCCCAGTATTAGAACAAAGGAGGGAAGATTGAAGACCCGGGTAGCTAGAGCCCTGGACTCCCCTGAGACGCTGCCCTTGTCAGGGCCGCGCAGGACCGAGCCAGCGGCGTGGTCCCGTGAACCAGAGTCAGCACTCTGGGACTCCGGGTACCGTAGCCCGACTCACCAGTGTCGGGCCAGATAGCCTCCCCTAGCCCATTAGTGGAGGACTCGGGGGTAGGTCAGGGATAGCTAGCGGTGTATCCCAGTTATCCGGGTGAGGGGGCCGATACCCCCTCTAGTGCTGTCCTGTCGTGACAACTCGTGAAATAAATACACGTGTGCCTCAACCTCCGTGTCAAGCGTCCTCACCGGTACTTCATCTGGTGTCAGAAGAACTACGGACATGGAAACGCGCCAGACAACTCGAGCCAGAGTACCGCAGGAGGAGGACACTGCTGAGATCGTCGAGCCCGAGACGGCTCAACAAGACATGGTGCAGCCGGGGCCTGACGCGTTCTTACCGGGGCATCGGCATGAAGAGGGGCCGCAGCCAGACGCGCTACGGCTGGCTCACGAAAGGCTGGCGCTGGTGGTCCACCACGGGGCGAGGGGAGCCGACGACCGGAGCGCCTTCCCGCCATTTCCGAAGATTCAAACTTTGAATTTCCCTCCATCGACGCAGCGGCTGCTCAGGGCGTGGCCAGCTTGAACATCGGCTCCGACATCGGCCTCGCTGGGGCTGCCGCGTCATCGCCGGCGGAGGGTGCGTCATCGCGGCTGCGACAGGCGATGCCATCGGCCGTTCGCGCCGAAGCACAGCCGAGTCGTGGTGACAACAACCTGCGGGGTTCCACAACAACCGCTGCGCTACACCAGAGACTGCCCCCGCTTAAAGAGTTTGTCGGCGCGGAGGGAGACTGGGGCGGCTTTCGGTGACGCTTCCTCGCCCACCAGGAAATGGCTAACTGGTCGGATGCTGAGGCTCTCTGCGCGCTGCCGGCGCTCCTCGACGGCGACGCGCTCGCCGCCCTCACATCGGCGCCGAGGGAGAAGCACTCTACGCTACCGATGGCGCTACAGCTGCTGGCCGGGGTCTATGGACCTTCAGCAGAATGCCGACAGCAGTTCTACGATCGCAAGCGGGGGGAAAAGGAGTCGCCCCTGGCATACAGAACGAGTCTCCTGGCGATGGCGAAGACAGCCTTTCCTCGTATGGACGACGACGGCGTGGACGCGATGGTCACGGAAAAGATCCTCCTCCTGGCAGACGACCTGGACATCGCTGTCGTCGCACAGGAGGACGCGGAGATGACTTCTCTCCAGGCTGCACGGCTCCTTCACGCCAACCTTCTGTCCCTGCGGCGGAAAGCCAGCAGGGCATCGGCCGGGCGTGCGGTGGCTGCAGCCACCCTTCCGACGGAGGAACTCTACGCCGTCGACCATCGACGGCAACAGGCGACAGGAGCACGGTCGGGCCGGGACGGGTCGAGCCGCTTCGACCGTCCATCATCTCCGCCGGGGCTCCCGCGTTGTTTCAACTGCGGCGTCCGGGGCCACGTCGCCTCGGGGTGCCGCTCTCCTCGACAGCGCGGGACGACGCCTCGACGGGACGCCGGCCCTCCTCCTCCCAAGCTCCAGCAACATGATCCGGCGAGTCGCGGCACCACACATGTTTGGCCAAAGCACCCACCTGTCGCACACTCTCGCACCACAACGAACGGGGGGCCGATGTTGCGCTGCGACGGGCCAACACGGATCACTGCGGGGACTCAAATCGAGCCCAAGCAGTGGTCCGTGTTAGCCCATCGCGTGGTGGCCGCGTCGTCGGGGTCGTCGGCCGTGGTCGGACACATTGACGGGGTAGAGGTACGCATCCAGGTCGATATGGGGGCATCGGCGACAATCATTTCGGAGTTAATTTACAATATTCTACCTGTACAGAGCCGTCCTTTACTGCCGGTTAACGTCCCATTCTATGCCGCTAACGGGGGCTCTCTCAGCATCATGGGACAGATTCGAGCGCAAATTTGTATCGGGGACATCAAATTGTCGGGGCCGATTTTTGTTTCCTCCTCGCTGGCGGTTCCGTGCCTGCTGGGGACGGACTTCTTAGGCAAAATGCCGATTCGGATTTTGATCGACCAAGGATGCATTGAGCTTCCGTCGGGGCGACGCATGGCGTTCCTGCCTTCCCCTGCTGCGGCTCGGACGGCGTTCGCGACGGTACCGGCGTTCGTCGTTAAAACAGTTCGTGTGCCGCTGGGAGCTCAAATGTTAGTGCCTCTGAAACTTCGTAGGCCCTTCGCTAAGGGCATAGGGGATCAGGGTGTTATGCTGGGACCGTTTAGGGCCGGGGTTAATGGACCTCATTTAATTCCGGCCCAGACCGTCGTAAGAGGGGACGGGGACCCTTTCATCGCGGTCCTCAATGTGGGGTCGCAGACAGTGGTGGTTCCTCAAGGGACGGTGCTTGCTCACGCGACGCCGGTGCCCTGCGAGGAACCTGTCGCGAACCACGTTGGCACTGCTTCCCGGACGCAACCACATTCGGACAGCGATGAAGGGTGGCTCGACGCGCTTTGTGCGGGATCGATGGACCTGTCTAATTCAGAGCGCCAACAGCTTAGATCGCTACTGAGGGAATTTTCCGACGTTTTCAGTCGGAATAAATACGATTTGGGTTGCACTCACCTGCTGCGTCACCATATTGACACGGGTGACAGCGCGCCAATTCGCCAAAATCCGTTTCGGTTGAGTCCTGCCGAAAAGGAACATGTCAAATCGGCTGTTGATGACATGTTAGCCGCCGACATCATTTCTCCCTCCACCAGCCCTTGGGGAGCACCAATCGTCCTGGTTAAAAAGCAGGACGGCTCGTTGCGGTTTTGCGTGGATTTTCGGCGCCTTAACAAAATTTCGGTTGCCGACGCATACCCGCTCCCACGGATGGACGAATCGCTGGACGCCTTGGCGGGAGCGCGATTCTTCTCCACACTAGATTTACTTTCGGGATTCTGGCAGCTTCCTCTGGACGATGATTCGAAGCCTAAAACTGCTTTCCGTACACCGCACGGCCTGTTCCAATTCAACCGGTTGCCGATGGGCTTACACTCAGCGCCGGCAACTTTCCAGCGGTTGATGGAATTGGTTTTGGCTGGATTACAATGGGAGTCGTGCCTGATTTATTTGGATGACGTTATTGTCTTTGGTAAAACTTTTGACGAACATCTCCAGAGGTTGCGGGCGGTTTTCCTAAAGATGCGGGCTGCTAATTTGAAATTTAAGCCCCAAAAATGCCATTTGTTACGCGAGTCGGTGCGTTATTTGGGGCACATCGTGGGGCGCTCAGGTATTGCTACCGATCCCGCCAAAACGCAGTGTGTCAGCTCCTGGCCGACTCCCACCTCGGTGGGAGAGGTCAGGAGTTTTATTGGCTTCGCGTCGTATTACCGACGCTTCGTCGCTAATTTTGCGACAATTGCCAAACCCCTACACGCTTTAACATCTAAAGGGGTTCGGTTCCACTGGGGTCGGGATGAGGAAGCTGCTTTCTGCTCCCTTCGGGACGCCCTGGTAAAAGCTCCTCCCTTGATTTACCCAGATTTTTCGAGACCGTTTTTGCTCGACACCGACGCGAGCAACACGGGTATTGGAGGCGTGCTTTCCCAGGTGGTTGACGGCGTGGAACGGGTGGTTGCGTACGGCAGTCGGGTGTTGTCTCCAGCGGAGCAAAGATATTGTGTCACCCGTAGGGAACTGTTGGCAATTGTCTATTTCATCCAACAGTATCGCCCATATCTGTACGGTCGGCATTTCACCGTCCGTACAGATCATGCGGCACTGCAGTACGCCCTGAAGGTTCAACAGCCATCGGGACAATTGTCCCGATGGTTGGAGGTCCTCCAGGATTTCGATTTCGAAACCACCTACCGTAAGGGCGTTCGCCACACCAACGCGGACGCTCTGTCGCGCATGCCAACCGCCTCCGAATGCGCATGCCTCCTGGGGTCGGGGCGTTGCAGGCCAGCAGGGGACATGCCAGTTCCGGTCCTGGCGGCCTCCGCCGATGATGAAACATTGGTCCCCGATGATATCGCGGAACAGGGAAGAGATTCCCTGCTTGGGTTGCCCGTTGATGAATGGGGGCGCCTCCAGATGGAGGATACCTCCCTCCTCGCGTTGCGTCGTCGCACCGGGGAGAGGGGGCGTGGGACGGGTGATGCTGACGCATGGGAAATGCACGCGGGGTTGCTTATGCATTGGGACGGGAAATCCCATCGTCACCGGCTGGTGGTCCCTTCGGGGTTACGGTGTAAGGTGGTGTGGGCTGCTCATGAGCGCCTCCTCCACCTGGGTACCCAAAAGACCCTCGCATTGCTCCAGCTTGACTTTTTTTGGCCGGGCATGACACGGGATGTCACAGATCTGTTGGCAGCATGCCCTCGGTGTGCGCAGCGGAAACCACAAGCACGGGAGTCAAACCCGCCTTTGCAGTCCATCAGAGTCTCCAGGGTGAACGAACTGGTCGCGCTAGATATTCTGGGGCCATTCCCCGCCACCCCTAGGGGAAATAGATATTTGTTAACAGGGGTTGAGTACTTTACGCGCTGGCCTATGGCCTGGCCCCTGGCCAATCAGTCGGCAGCAGCCATCGTGGACGCCTTTGTCCAAGGTTACGTCATGGACAAAGGTGCTCCGGAGCGGCTGCTGACCGACCAGGGTAAAAAAATTTCCGGGAAACTCCTCAAACAAGTCTGTGATCTCCTAGGAACGACAAAGATTCGTACCTCTCCCTATCACCCGCAAACTGACGGGATGGTCGAGCGTCTGCATCGCACCATCACGTCTATGTTGTCGCAACAAGTTTCGGACTCACAGACCGATTGGGACTTGCAAATTCAAGGGGTCCTGGCAACATACAGATTGGCCCCCCATGCTGCGACGGGATTTTCACCCTTCTTTCTCATGTATGGCCGCGAACCTGACCCACCTGTTCGGGCACAGCTGCAGATCCCCGCGCCGCTGGGTAAGACAAAATTGGACGAACACGTTAAATTTAACCTTGAAAAACTGACTGAGGCATGGGATGCTGCCATGCTAAATTCTGACAGGCGTCAAAAGGCGAATGAGCGCCTCAGACTGGCTCGCGCGCGCGTGCTGCAGTGGAAGCCAGGGGACAGGGCATGGCTGCACTGTCCCCAGGTACCACTCGCGACCTCCTCGAAGCTGGTGCGGCCGTGGCGGGGCCCCGTCGAGGTGGTCGAGGTTTTGCGGCCTCAGTGCGTTCGTATCAAATGGGGGAAGCGCCGGTGGTTCGTTCACCCCTCTAGGCTGAAACCCTTCGTTGCGGTGCGAGGCCCCACTCCACACGCGCAGGGCCAAACATGTGGGGGGTCGACCGACTCGGAGGGTCCGTCTCGGCTGCTCTCGCCTAACGTGTTGCAGGCTGTTCCGCCCTCAGGTGCACCAGGAATGATGGGCTCGCGCCTAGAAACCCACACGGGGGATGCCGAGGGTCTCGCGACTTCGATCGCGGACTCACCTCGAAAGGGACTGCTGCCACCGGGTGGTCCGCCATCCGGGATTGCCCCGTGTGACGGGCCTGCGGCAAGGACGCGCAGACTCTTGTGATACACAAAAAGAAAAAAGAAGAAAAATATTTTTTTTATTTCACGTGTTATGGTTACGGTGCGCGGCGTTGGTGGGGTGCTCCTGGCACATTGTTGGGTTGTGTGTGTGTTGTGTGTGTGTTGTGTGGGTGTGGTGTGTGTGTTGTGTGAGTGCTGGGGAGTTCCCGGCTATTTGTATATACGTGTTTTTACGGACTTCGTATTTATGCGGGGGGGGGGGGGGGGGGGGTGCGTCGGTTTAATTCCCTTCGGGGGTATGGTTATTGTTGTTGTTCAATTCGCGTTCTGTTGGAAAAAAAATGAGGCACACACGAGGGTCAAGGGGTAAATGTACTTTTATTGAAATTGTTGCAGCCGGGACGGCTGCGAGCTGTACAGGGGGGGGGGGGGTGATGTAGAGCTGTTACGGAGGGGCTGTATGTACATGGGATCATACGGGGAACAAACACAGTGGGCGGAGCTACGGGAGTGCACGGGGCGGTGCCCGCAACGACGTCCGCATCAGGCAGCCTGGGGGTAGGGCTGCCCGGGGTTGTGATCCTGAAGGGGGGTATAAAGGGGGATGAGAGAGAGAGCTCGTGGCCCAGTATTAGAACAAAGGAGGGAAGATTGAAGACCCGGGTAGCTAGAGCCCTGGACTCCCCTGAGACGCCGCCCTTGTCAGGGCCGCGCAGGACCGAGCCAGCGGCGTGGTCCCGTGAACCAGAGTCAGCACTCTGGGACTCCGGGTACCGTAGCCTGACTCACCAGTGTCGGGCCAGATAGCCTCCCCTAGCCCATTAGTGGAGGACTCGGGGGTAGGTCAGGGATAGCTAGCGGTGTATCCCAGTTATCCGGGTGAGGGGGCCGATACCCCCTCTAGTGCTGTCCTGTCGCGACAACTTGTGAAATAAATACACGTGTGCCTCAACCTCCGTGTCAAGCGTCCTCACCGGTACTTCAGTAGTATAGTGTAGTGTATAGTGTTGTGTATAGTAGCATAGTGTAGTGTATAGTGTAGTGTATCGTGTAGTACATAGTTTAGTGTATAGTAGTATAGTGTATAGTGTAGTGTATAGTGTGTAATGTAGTGTGTAGTGTATAGTGTAGTGTATGGTGTAGTGTATAGTGTAATGTATAGTGTAGTGTGCAATGTAGTGTGTAGTGTATAGTGTAGTGTAGTGCATAGGATGTCAAGGGGTTGACCGGGTATGGCAATCGCCCGGAACATTGATGGCAGACAAGTCGGGGGAGACATCGTGACACAAATTCCTCACAAATCTCGTGGTTGTTCACTCAGCTGCGGGCCTCCGAGTGCTCGCGGCATCTGAACTCTGGTCACCTGAAACTTTCAGGTCGTTAAAGCGGCATCCCCCACGCCATGCGGTTAGCGAGCGTCCTCACGCCCACCCACGCCTCGCGTTCCCTGTCAAGCCCTTGTTTATGCCCTGGCTTATTACAGGCCAATGGAGACGCTGCTGGTCACACCGTGATACTTGTGAATCGTAACGTTTATTCTGTACGCAGCACGTTACACTCCACTATACTAAACTATACACTACACTATACACTACACTATACACATTGCAATAGACACTACACTATACACTACACTACTACACACTACACTACTATACACTACACTATAAACTACACTATACACTATACTAAACTATACACTACACTATAAACTACTCTATACACTACACTATACACTATACATTACACTATACACTACACTACACGGAAATCTTATTAAGACGCCGAAAGTCCACACAAAACCGGAGGTTGCCGTACTTTTTCTCTACCAAAACCACCGGGGCGCCCCACGGGCTCGTGGACGGGGAAATAATATCCGCAGCCAACATGTCATCGACAGCCGCATACGATGCGGGTTCAAGCGAATGGGGCTGGCATCACTCGTGTCTACGTGATGGGACAACAAGGACGTCCGACCCAAGTCGAAATCGTCCCTGCTAAACACATCCGAAAGTCCCTTAGTCGGGCTTCGGGGGCGATGGAGGCTGCCAGGTTGAATACAAACTCTTAGGTTCTTTCGGTAAAGTCACGGAGGTAAAGTAATAATACAATAACATAATAATAAATGAAAATAACTAAATAAAATCACGACGTTTCGGAAGCAACACAAGCCTCCGGCAGTTTCACCTGATGACGGAGACTTGTGTTGCCTCCGAAACGTCGAGATTTATTATTTTATTTATGTTATTATTTCTATTAGTTTATTATTTATTATTTATTTTTACCTACGTTACTTTACCGAAAAAACCTAAGAGAATGAATCCTTGCAGTCAGGAAAGCTTCAAATCCAGGTTGAATACCTCTAAGACCCAGATTCGGGATGAGCGTTGTGCACTGAGGTCAAAAGCGGACATGCCGTGGTCGGTTGGGGATGCGGTGTGTGGCTTCATTGCCCGTTGGCACCTCTCCCAAGCTCCACAAACCATGGCAGGGGCCCATGACAATTGTTGAGGTTTTGCGTCCTCAGTGTATCCGCGTTCGTCACAGTCGCTGGCGTTGGTTCGTTCACCCGTCGCGATTGAAACCGAGATTTGAAGCTTTCGTGACTGCAAGGATTCATACTCTTAGGTTTTTTTCGGTAAAGTCACGTAGGTAAAAAATTATAAAATAATAATAAATGAAAATAAATAAATTAAATCACGACGTTTCGGAGGCAACACAAGTCTCTGTCTTCAGGTGGGACCGTAACAGCTAAATTTACTGTATCAAGTGAAGAGAAATCCAAGAGACAAGCTCTTAAATACAAGTTAAGGGGAGGGGCTTATCTAAATGTGGTAGTCAGGGATAGGCCTCGGCAAGGTAAGGTAATTTACCCTTTTTACCGGGTAAAATGGTAAAGGGTAGGGTAAAGGTAGCTCGGAAGAATTACCTGGTAGGGTAAAGGTAGCGCAAAGTATTACCCGGTAAATACGGTGCTTTGTTTACCGCTAAAAGCTCCGTGGCGCAGTCCGTGGCCTAAATTTAATCAGTTATATTAAAACAAACTTTATTAAAAACACGCTTTTATGAAACGTACTAGTAATGGCAGGACTCCAGGAAGTGGTCTCGAAGCTCGCCATAACGTAAGGGGCCGTGGCCAATTACAGCCAACGTCAGTTGAGCGTCGACAATTAGACCCAAGCCGAAACATAACATAAAAAATGTTTAAAAACATTTTTTTTATGATAGGATATAGTATTGTCATCAGTATGACCTAAGTATACCAAGTTTGCAGTCGATACCACATTAGGAAGTGGGTAAAAATTCAGTTTCAAGATTTGAGGATACATCAACAACAATAACGACAACAACAACAATAACGACAACAACAACAAGCGTGTAAAATTGGAATCATCGAGAGTATTATATATGATTAAAGCGCTCTACCCAGCATTTACCGTTATAAACCTTGTTCATGTGTAGTTCCCTAGTAATTACCCTGTAATCGGGTAATTTGTATGGTAGGGTAAAGGTAAGCTCGTTGCTTATAACTTTTACCTTTTACCTTACCTGCTAAAGGGTAAAAGGTAGGGTATAGTGATTGTATTGTGGTAAGGTAAAAGGTAGGGTAAAGGTAGGCTCGTTATTTTTACCTTTTAACTTTTACCTTACCTTGCCGAGGCCTAGTCAGGGACTGGTACGGTTGGGGGGGGCTGGAAGGGGGGGGTACAATTGGAGAACCTCAACCGGGGTTACTTGATACAGTGACTCTTTGTCTGTCCACTTGTGACTCTTTGGCTCCCCCTTGTGACTATTTGGATGCTATTGTATATATTGTTTTTTTTATATGATAAAATATAAAAATACACATTTTTTTATTTAATATTTTTTCATTAATTGAATTCTTATCAAATGATTATAAGAACATCAACGATCAGATTTGCAAGATTATGCGATTAAAAGGTAAAAAACAGCTACTATTAAAAAAATTGAGTATTAATACAAGCATATGGGTTCACAAATAGAATGCTTATTTAATGGTTCCAGGAACATCAGGGCTCCATACTCTTTGGTTCTTTTGGTAAAGTCACGTAGGTTTCAAATAAATTGAACTAAATCACGACGTTTCGGGCGCAACACAAGCGTCCGTCATCAAGTTGGGACAACCACAGCAAGAAACAATTGTTGAAGTGGGCAAAAGGGCTGCTGTAACAGTAAGCTATATTGGTTAGAGAGGGGGCAGGAGCAAGGGGGGAGAGATAGAGGGGGGGGGGGGAGTGCTGAAGTGAGCGGGGCTGGGAATCAACTATCGAATTAGCAAGATTAAGCGATCAAAACAAAAAATAGCTACTACCTCAACGATAGCATTCATCTCGATTCCGTGGCTTTGTGCATCAGGGTCGGCGATCGCGATCAACGCTCCACCACCGCGCGAACCTGGCACCCGCCATCTGTGTGGTCACGAGGCGTCTTCAATCTTCTGTTTTCTCTGTGTCCGCAAATACCTCAAGTCCCACGGGGGGAGGGGAGCGTCGATCAGTAGGCTCGGTTCGCCGACTGATAACTACAATTTTGGGTGCTGTTCATTTCGAATGTTTAGATCATGTGGTTGATTACTTAGGACACCTCATGGCCCAACATCCTCCACTCATCTCTGTACAACGAGATGCATCCAGCGGGTTAGCCTGAGTTCATTCTCGGTTCTTGTTCTGCAAACCTCCTGGCACCTGATGCGATAACCCCCCATAAAATGCCCTCCCACCAGAGGTCATCTTACGAATTGTGTGGGCACAGACCCACTTAATTGCCCTTCGGAGTGCCTATTGTTTGTGTGTCTTTGTGTATGTGTCTGTGTGTTGTTGGGAGTGGTAGTGTAGCGGTTAGCACGTTGCGCTTCGAACCAGGTGACCCGAGTTCGATTCCCGCTCACGGCCAATACCCAGTGACGATTATCCGGTCATGGGCCATCGCCACTGGGGAGACAAAGGTGGCCGGGCGTGGTGTTGGCCACCCACATCCTCGTGTGCCGTGCCGGCCTTCATAGGTGCTGCTCGCTAGCAGCACTTGCCCCTACAGTCTGTTACGGTTACACGGGGGATCTTTATGGTCATAGTGGGAAGGCCTTCACCTCTCTGGGTGTTCACGTACAGGTTCATCCCTCACCCCTACGGAGCCCGGCTCGGCGCGTTAGAGTCCCACTCGCAACCAACTAAGAATTTATGGATCGCTTCATTCATTTTCTAAGGACGCATTAAGGTCCGAATCTTCTGCCGACGTTTGAACGCGCGGTGCATCGAGAGGGAGCGATGTCAGCCCGAGTTCATTTCCGGTTCTGGCTCTGCAGAAACTCCTGGTGCCTGTCGCTGTAACCCTGATAAAATTACCCTCCCACCTTGACGCCCCCAACATTCATCTGGTCGGTTTTTAGTGGCCCGGAGCCAATGATTGCCACCGCGCCCACATTCCCCCCCACCTCCCTTCCTCCAGAGGTTATCTCAAGGCTCGTGTGGATGCAATTGAGAACAATTACCCTTTGGAATGTCTTTTGACTCTTTGTAGCCTGGTTTACTCAGTTAAATTCTCCGGATCCCTGCTGTTTTATGACTTCCTCCTTAGGTCAACTCAGCCTAAATGATTAACTGGTCTGTCACGTAAAAGATTGCAACTGGGAAGACAAAAGCGGTCGGGTGTGGCTTTGGTTGTATCCCTTGCATCATAACGTTTTACCTGCTTATTGCAGGCAGTATGGCGGAATAGTAATTGTTAATGAAAATATATAAAATAGTCACATTACACCTGTTCATGAACGAATCTTTGTTGATAGCCAGTGGGTTTGCAAGTACCTTCGTGAGCCCACCGCATAAAAGCAATGATCAGCTACGGCTGAGGTATCGGTCCTTCTGTGTTTCAGATCTGCTTTATGTTCATGGACTCGGTCCGAGACATGTCGCTTAGTTTCCCCAATTTAACTACTGCCGCAGACACAGCTTAGTTTGTAGACGCTGGGGTATTGCATGTCAGGGATCACATTGTTCACAGATGAGATCAGATCACGAATTCTACGTACCGTGTTAAATCTTGTGTTTGCTCATTATTTGATCAAAACAATTGGCGACCCCTGTTATGTATGGCAAGGTGATGGTTTTGATTGGGTCTTCAGATGGTTATTTCCCAACGGTTGGGGTGATAGATTTACAGATTGTGTAGTCTGAATATCCATTCGTCTTGAGAGCTTGGTGTACGTGTTTCTGTTCACTGGATAGGTGGTGATGGTCGGAAATACGAGCTCTATGGTGTAGAGTTTTGATGAGGGAATTCTTCTGGGACGGATGGTGGTGAGTCAGGTTTTAGGTAGGCATCTGTAAGGGTTACTTTCCTGTAGACAAGGTGGCCCATTGAGCCACCTGGTCTCTTTTAGATTATAACATCCAAGAATGGTAGCTTGCCATTATTTTCCACCTCCATGGTGAATTTGATGGCTGGGTGTATGGAATTGATGTGGTTGAGGAATTGGTTCAGAGCCGGTCGGCCATGTGGCCAGATAACGAACGTGTCATCTACGTACCTCTTCCACAAGGACGGACGTAGAGTGGATGCCTGGATGGCGTCTGTCTCAAAATTTCCCATGAAAACATTGGCTACAACCGCAGATACGCGAGAACCCATTGGGGTACCTTCAACTTGTTTGTAGAATGTTCCATTCCAGGTGGAGTAAGTGTTGGTGAAGCAGTGTTTCACCAGGGCCGGTACATCAAATTTCCGTCCTTGTTGCGCCAAATCTTCAATGATTACAATGGTGTCAGGCACAGGAACTTTGGGAAACAAAGATACTACATCGAAACTAACGAGCAAATCACCTGGAGATAGTGAGATGTCCTAAAATATCGATACCAAGTGAGCTTAGTTAAGTACAACTGAGGCGGTCTTACCAGTGACTGGTTGTAAGGTCTCGGGCCAGTTTGTAGGTGGGTGAGCCAATGGTGGACGCGATAGGATGGAGAGGTGTACCTTCTTTACGCATTTTTGGTAAGCCATACAATCTGGGTGGTCTAGCAGCAGAGGTTTTTAAGGAAACCCGCTTGGTTGGTTCGATTAAAGATGTCGAATCAGTGATGATATTGTTGGTTTTCGTAACGAGGCTGTTGGTGGGATCTCTTTTAATTTGTGTATAGCCACCATCATTAAGTAGGTCCTGAATTTTGTTGTTGTATGTGGTTTTGTCCATGATGACTGTGGCATTGCCCTTTTCGGCTGAGAGGATGACGATGTCATCTCTCTTTTTTAATTGAGAAAGCTCAAAGTGCTCATCCTTACTGATGTTGCTGATAGGTGTCTTAGCGTTTTTGAGGATTCCAGCGATTTCCAATTTTGCCACGTCTGCAGTGATGTGTTCCAAACCCTTAAGAGCGAGGTTATCCTGGGCAATGATATCATCCACTTCATGATGGTGAGCAGGCCTGGGTAGACCTCCGTGGTTAAGATTCGGAGCCATTCCATGTTTACCTTGGGGTGTGACAGGGATGTCATCTGGCTTTCACATTATTTCACATCTATTTTGACCACGTAGCTCGTGAAGCCTTCGACGGCTGTACCGGAGGAATTTCCATCTAGTACAGATACAACCACACTCACCCACACTCATCGATATCCAACCACACACACCAATACCCACCCCGACACCCACACACTCAATCACCCACCTGCTCACCCACTCAATCACGCTCGCTCAATCACCCACATTCTCATCCACTAACCCACTCACCAAATCACTTATCCACTCATCCACCCACTCACTCGTCCACCCACCCACTCACTCATCCACCCACCCATTCAGCCAAATGTTATCCGTTGCTTGACCCAGCTGAGTGTGAAATCGCAGTCGTTGGCTCTGCATCTACAGCAGCCGTACGACAATAAGGTGAAAAAAAACACCACTCGCAGGCTTCCCGCCTTCCACATTCCCCCCTTAATTAGACCCGAAGCTACTTAGTCGTTCCATGTGCATTGATCACATCGGTGCTGATCTCGACTCCGCCAACCGTTTGCACCTCGTAGGAAATGCGTGGGAGTACAAAATACATCGATCTTTGTACTTCACACACACACACAAAGACACACAAACAGGTGTGTGTGTTTATGTGTGCTTCTTGGAAATTGTATTGTCGTGTTCTAGTCCGGGAATTTGCGTCACAATTGAAGTCCAAAACAGCCACGCAGCATATAAATATCGCCCGCTCTTAACATTACAATCACCACAGGCCTTTGAAATCGCAAGTAGAGGTAAGGACTTTAAAACGCCTGCTCTTTGTAAACTTTCACAATATGACGCCGTAGCATTTCTACACAGCAGGCGCTCGCGATAAATACTCAAAGCTAGGAGGGTTTGTTAGATCGCGTCAAACATCTAACCCCACCAATTATTGATACGTTGTCATCACTATACACTAAAGTAAGTTTTGCTCGCCAGACGTTGGTTTGATAACTGTGATTAACCTGCGAATATTTGTGTTTCATTCTCGATGTACAATCATTCGACGGCAATACAATTATCTGATCAGATCGTGATCGGTTGTTACTCTCTGCCCATGTATATTCAACACTACCCAGAGACTCAACACAGCCGTATAGTTTAACAAGTAGGCTTTCGCGACCAATATTATTCATAATCAACGTTTTTGGGTTCGATCGCGTCATTTATGAATGTGTCGTAACCCTCCACCACCCGACACGGACAATCAGCAAAAAAAAGTGTCACTTTGACAAAAGACAAATAGTTCATGACTTTAGCCCACCAGTGTGTTGAAGCGTGAAACCGCAACATTTACAATTTTTGCGTACGACGTTTCGCTGATAATTGCATCCTGCATCATCGGGCAATTCGCATGAATGATGAGGCTCTGCTCTTGCTCCCGGTCTTAAATAGAGCAGCAGCATGGTGACGTCATAATTTAACTCATCAGTTGCAACGATTTGAGGCAGAGGGGGGGTTATTGTAATTATATACTAAATTAGTAATCAGGCAATTGTTACGATGTGAGTTGTAGATTAGTAATCAGTTGTAATGTGTGTTATTGTAATTATATGCTACGTTAGTAATCAGTTAATTTGTATTTGTTTCCCCTATAAGGAATTGTAATATGTATTATTTAATAATACGCTTCCAGGCCGCACTAAGCTTGTAGCTGTCTAAGCGATTAAAGTTATTTCTGTTTCTCTCAATTTCAATGGATGCTCTAATTAGTCTTTGCCAGTAGTAATTCGTTTTACACAACACTTCAACGTTATTAATATCAATTGAGTGTCCCTGTTGGCAAGCATGCTTCAAACCAGACCGTATGTCATAACTGCGATTGTTAATAAGGACAAGCAAACGAGTCGCGTTTAAAACCTCCCGATTGTGCTGCATTGCCATGTAACAATGGATCCCATCATTAGATTACCGTGCAGCAGTAGTAGTTGTAACCACGACGTTTGCGATTATTTTAATGTGCGGCGGTTGTCACTGTGAACGTTTAAACTTTCCAGGCACCGGGGTTTGTTAACTCAGAGAGTCGTTGGAGCGACAAAGGGACATTCTGCTTTGACCGTAAACATATCTCTCGTAAATGTGTCAGGGGTCACCCCTTGCCCACACAAGGAGTTATTTCGTCCATGGCCCTGCCATTTGACGCGTTTGCCCTTCTGCTACGTCGACTCGGTTTAATTCCTGGGAAGCGAACTTATATTGAGGCTTCACAAGAACCGGCCTCAGGCTCTGGTGATGTTCATCATGGCCATCCGATCAAAGCCTCTAGTAAAGTGTTTCCCCTCGCTTCCCATTCTGGCGCTGTATGGGTTTGTCATCTGGGTTTTGCGACGTTCGGGACGCAGGGAACGCGTCTATCGCCACAAGGAGCTTTGACATTCAAAAGAGACAATATCACACTCAGTATTAATTTTTGGAAAAGGGATACGTACATTACGACACTATACACTACCATTCACTACACTATACACTACTATTCACTACACCGTACACTACGCCAAGCACTACACTACTGTACACTACACTATACATTCATATACACCACTATACACTACACTGTACACTATTATACACTACACAATACACGGTACACTACTATACCATACAGTATACACTACTATACTCTACACTTTACAGTACACTATACACTACCATATATGACACTATACACAAACTGTACACTACTATGCACTATACTACGATACACTTCACTATACACTACACGACTATACACTACACCAAACATTCCACTACTATTAACTACATTTCTATACACTATACTAATATACACTACACTACTATACACTACACGACTATACACTGCAATATACACCACAATACCATACACTGCACTATTCATTACTATACACTACACTACTATACACTGCACTATACACTACAATACTATACACTACACTATACACTACTATACACTACACTCAACATGATACTACTATACACTACACTACTATACACTACACAACTATACACTGCACTACTGTACAATACAATAATATACACTACACTATACACTCCAATACTATACACTACAATACTATACACTACACTATACACTACTATACACTACACTACTATACACTACACTATACACTACTTTACACTACACTACTATATACTACACTATACACTACACAAGCTCACTATCCCACCGTGTTGCTCACAGAACTCTCCACATCAAGGGCTGCGATTTTAAGAGGCTCGGCAACAACATGGGCTCAGAACAGAGCAAAGGTGAACTACAAACTACAACTACAGTCTATGGGTAGTGCTGAGTGTATGGGCAGTGTTGAGTCTATGGGTAGTTTTAAGTCTATGGGTAGTGCTGAGTCTATGGGCAGTGTTGAGTCAATGGGTAGTGTTGAGTCTATGGGTAGTGTTGAGTCTATGGGTAGTGTTGAGTCTATAGGCAGTGTTGAGTCTATGGGCAGTGTTGAGTCTATGGGCAGTGTTGAGTCTACGGGTATTGTTGAGTCTACGGGTAGTGTTGAGTCTACGGGCAGTGTTGAGTCTACTGGCAGTGTTGAGTCTATGGGCAGTGTTGAGTCTATGGGCAGTGTTGAGGCTATGGGCAGTGTTGAGTCTATGGGCAGTGTTGCGTTTATGGGCAGTGTTGCGTCTATGGGCAGTGTTGCGTCTATGGGCAGTGTTGCGTCTATGGGCAGTGTTGAGTCTATGGGCAGTGTTGAGTCTATGGGTAGTGTTGAGTCTACGGACAGTGTTCAGTCTACGGGTAGTGTTGAGTCTACGGGCAGTGTTGAGTCTACGGGCAGTGTTGAGTCTATGGGCAGTGTTGAGTCTATGGGTAGGGTTGAGTCTATGGGTAGTGTTGAGTATATGGGCAGAAATAGGCTGTTTTTACCCTATCATCCCCATCTTTCGTGGTGGTGTTGGTGTGTGATGTGACGTGTGTGATGATGTGTGACGATGTGTTTGATGATGTGTGATGATGTGTGAGATGAGTGTGATGTGTGAGATGATGATGTGTGATGTGTGTGTTTGATGCGTGACGCGTGTGATGATTTGTGACGCGTGTGACGATGTGTGCCGAGATGATGATGATGGCTATGTGTGTGGGGGGGTGTGTTCTTTTACAGGGCAGGCGAAATCAACCTCCAACCAACCACGCAAGGCTTACAGCCTCAACTGTGCGATCTGCGAGGGCATCTTCTACGACCCCGTGTTCCTGCCGTGCGGCCACACCTTCTGCCGCATTTGCTTCGACGTCCACTGGGAGCTGGAACGGACGCGGAAGAAATGCCCCTGCCCGCAGTGGACGTGCAATCTGCGCTGGGAGTGGAAGCCGAAATTGCGGACGGACGAGGAGCTGAGAGCGCAGGCGGAGCGAGCGAGGGAGAACCTCGTGTCGTCGAAACTTTGCGGCGACGGATCGGCGTGGCGGGCAAATGAGCGGGTGAGTTTGGTCGGAACGCCGTTCCGTTTCGGTACGCTGGAGGTCGTTGGGATTCCGATCCCGGAACCCTGACGATGACCTGCCTGCCGCTGTATATTTGGAGCCTGCTGTCTCTCTCTCTCTCGTCATCACGGTGGCTAGGATATGTTGACTACCTCGCCTGGTGTACAGGAGGTCGTGGGTTCAAACTCAACTCTGACGATGACTTGGCTACTGCATAGTTGGAGATTGCAGATCAGTGGGGCATTACACCTGTAGTGGGTTCTAATCGGGCGCACACCAAGACTGGGAGGCAACACGTTTTTATTCTCTAACACAACCAACACTATTCAACGTTCCAATGTACATTCCGAGCGACTATGTACATTTCAGGTAAACTACGTAAGGTGGTGGCCTAACCAACTAACCACTTGATCGGATTCCCAATAAGGTTGAACTAGAACTGCCGACACGCCGTCGTGTTGTCGCGTACTGAAGAGCGAAGATCGGAGAAGACGACTTCTTTCCCGGGTTGAATAGCCACGCTCCCCTTCGGAGCTCGGCTTCTCTCTCTCGTGTGACGTGGCCGGGCTCCGCTCGTGGTCACGCCCCCTTTCCTCGATCCTTTGCAGAAGAGTTTGGGTCCACATCACGTGGCCCGCTCACCCCCTTCTGGCAGGCCCCCGTGCCCCCTTGTGCAGTCACGTGCTCTCGCGGGTTCACCCAGACTGTCATGTCCTGACCCGACCTCCGTGACATCCAGAATCTGCCCTCTAGTGAGCCCTTGTGTATAGTACACCCACTGTCGCCATAGAATGGCCCATTTATGTCGTTACACACCTGATAACATAAACATCGTTTAGTTTTAGTATGGGTCTCTTTGTATCTCTATGGGTCTCTATGGGTCTTTATGGCTCTCTGGTTCACTATAGGTCTCGATATATTTCTATGGGTCTCTATGTATCGTATGTATCTCTGTGTCTCTCTATGGGTCTCTATGTATGTATGGGTCTCTATGCATCTCTATGGGTATCTGTGTATCTATGTGTCTCTCTATGGATATCTTTGTATCTATACGTGTCTCTATGGGTCTCTACGTATCTCTATGGGTCTCTATGCATCTCTATGGGTCTCTACAACGTGTCGAACGCCCACTGGAAGGATGTCATGAGACAGACCCTGTAGGTGCCATGGGTTGACCGACTGAGATGACTTAGAAATACACCACTAGCTGTACCCCCTACTGGCCCACTCACACACTCACTCACCCACTCACCAGATCATCTGCACACATCATACCATGGTTGACTAATAAGGAGCCATCCCTTGACCGGACCCGGGCATCGATCAGCCTCCAATTGCATCTTTATCATATGGAAAATACACCAGTGCATCTGTGGAAATCTTCAGAACAAAAAATGGCTCCGACACCCAGTCACACAAATTTACCTGGGCCTGACCACTATCATGAAGGTCCTTAATGAAAAACTGAGTAGACAGTCTGGGAATCTGAAAGCACGAAGACGAAACCAGAGCCCAGGCCTACTGATGGTATCATAGGCCTTGACCGGTCGATAAAGCAGATATTTAGGTCCTGTTGGAATTCCATACACCCCTGCTGTAGCAGACAGACAGAACATATAGCATCCGTGTAGGACCCCCTTGTCCTGGAAACACATTGGGGCTCCGCAATCCTCTCCTCAGCCTGCCTGGCAAGGCAATGGTGAAAGATCCTTGCCAGGACTTTTCCCAGCACACTGAGGAGTGAGATGCCCCTGTAGTTGTTACAGTCTGTGCGGTCCCCCTTCTTAAATCCTGCGGAACCCATCCAGTGGTCCAGACTGTTGTTATGATGTCATGTAGGGCAGTCTCTGCACAAACGCCACCCTCCCTCAGCATTTCGCATGGGAGATCATCTCTGCCTGGTGCCTTTTCTGGTCTCAGACCCAGGATCGCCTTCAGTACTTCCTCAACAGATGGCACCTCAGCCAGCCACTCACAGGGTGTGACTACTTCTTCCACCTCCCCAAACACACACAAAGACACACACACACACACTGGGTGAACACGTTTCAAAGGGCACTAAGAAAGGGTTACGACTTTGCGTGATTACTTGTCATGACGCCACTGTCACATTTCAATGCCTCCACCTTTTGTTGCTGTCATCATCTTCGCTTCCACAACAGTCCCAAGCATGCAGGAAGCTCGTGGAGACATTTCCCGAATGGAGGACGAGGAGGATTGAGGTCTTGAAGATGCTCTTCAAGATGATCGTTCAGCTGAGGAAGAGGAAGCGAGACGGCAAAATCTCCAAAGCGACCGGCGCTTCTGCGGGCATCGTCGGCGGTGCCATGGTCATTGCTGGCTTGGCCCTCGCCCCGTTGACCTTCGGCGCGTCTCTGGGCCTCACCATCGCCGGCACGGCCACGGGGGTGGCCGGAAGCATCACGGCCGCGGGGTCGTCGATCGCCGTGCTGGTGATGAACAAAGCCTCGACCAAGGAGGCGAGAGCGAATGTCGAGAATGATAAAATTGCCGGCGCGAGGTTCGCCGAAGTGGTGTGTTGGGTTTACTCGGTGGCAACCGAGCGCGACGTCGTGACCATGGACACGCTGGTGTCCGAGAGCGTGTCCGTCAAGGGAGGCACAGAAGCGCCCTCGGGCACCGCGGAAACAGCCAAAGTCACCGTGGGCGGAAAGATGGCAGGCGGCACGGTGGACATCGTCAAAAGCTCAACTGCGTTGGTGAAGGTGGGTGCGGCGGGCTACAGCAACACGGGCAACAACGTCGCGTTGGCGGTGGCGAAGGGCGTGGCGAAAGGCGGCATGCGGATAACCGGATTCGCGGTGGCCGCCGTGTTCCTCGGCGTCAACATCCTGAACCTGATCTCGGCCACGATCAGCGCGCACAGGAACAACCCGTCGCAGATAGAAGAGCACTGGCAGGAGAAGTACAGCGACTTGAAGTTGCACCTGATCGGAATGGCGAAGATCAACGATTACTTCGAGAGAAATAGGAATTAGATGATGGGTATCCACCCCCTCGATACGTACGGCAAGGTCTCAGAGTACACGATGGGGGCTCAGCATACGTGGTTCCCGCTCGTACCGCGACCGACCACCCTCGATTCGTACTTACACTTGTACCCGTATCACCCGCGCAAGAAACGAGTCCACCCAGCTATAGCATCTTTCATATACTGTAGAATACACTCGTATAGTCATATAGTAGTATATTAATAAAGTAGCACATAGTAGTATAGTAACATAGTAGTATATAATAGGGTATACAAAGTATATCGACTCTCGTGTAGGTGAACCCCAACTTATGGAAATTCGTGCTAAGGAGGGGACACACAGAACCCGACCCCCACCACATACTCTGAGACATTACTGTGTAGACACACACACGCAAATATACACTCTGATACATTACTGTGTAGACACACAAACATATATATACTTACTCTGATACATTACTGTATAGACACACACACAGATATATACACTCTGAGACATTACTGTATATAGTGAGACCTCACTATATATAGACGGTGAAACATTAGTGTACATAAATACACTGAGAACTAACTGTATATGTACAGTGAGACCTATCTGTATTCATGTATACTCTGAGACGTTAGTATAAACAGAGTGAAACCTCACTGTGTATACAGTATAGTGAGACCTTGCTGTGTATATATATACACACTCTGAGACATTACTGTATATATACAGTGAAACGTCACTGTATACATAGACAGTGAAACATTACTGTATATATATAGTAAGATTTCACCGTATAGACACAAATTGACTTTGTTCTTCAGGAACCGCGTGTAAAGACGCACATTTAGCAAACCGTAAATTGGCTTTCCCCCCATTGATTTAGAACGAGACGATCAGGGCTGTGAAGTGAGACCATTGTGTATCTGCCCTCCCCGAGCTGTCAATGCCCCGAGACGTGTGGAATGGTCCTTGTGCTGGTCGCCTTTTGGCGTCGTTCTCTGGTCTCGCACTGCTGGTGGAAACTAGACCCTAAAGAAGTCTGCTGCCTCTGCTGTAGGCCATTCAGTTACCAAGACAATGGCATGTAACATTGTAGTTGCATTATTATAAAGACAATGTCTACTAAGTAATAATATATTATACTGTCTACTGACACTGGTAGTGAGACAATGGTGGTGAGACTAGGCCCTAAAGAAGGCTGCTGCCTCTGTTGTAGGCCAATCAGTTACTAAGACAATGCCATATAACGTTATAATTACATTATAATTAAAGATACTTTATACATAAGTGACAATATATTATATACCTGGTCTACTGACACTGGCAGTGAGACTAGCCCCTAAAGAAGCCTGCTGCTTGTCACTCGTGTCGACCAATCAGTTTCAATGACACTGCCATCAATATATGACCTGAGACATGGATTTTGTTTGTCTGGTCACCACAAGTTCCGTGTGGTGGTGAATGCAGAAACTTGATTCCTTGCAAAAGTTTTCTGTTTGATGTTTGAGCATCTTAACATGACCTCCTGCTGTTTCACTCCCGCCAGAGAGGGTACACAGCACCCATTCTAAGTTGTTCACAATGAGCGGTGTATTTCTAATAATCATTCAAACACTATCCCTAACCCCAACAACAACATCGATAAACAGGGTGCTTCAATTGTTTTACCACTTATATTGGACTATCGTGTCCAATGGAAAAAGAACGGATAATAATGGACTGTAAACATAATAACAAATGTAATGTTAATAGCTTCAAAAGTCAAAGAGTCTCCCACTTGTTCGCCATCGTTGTCAACGCGCGCCTGGAATCTTCTCCAGGTGGTCTCCAGAGGCACCGCCTACATCACTGTCCACACGTAAATAGTAAAACGATTGAATGATAATTAATTTATAACCCAAAACAATAATATCATATACACACACACGTGTACACCCACACACGTGTACACACACCCACACACGTGTTAACCCACCAACACACACGTGTACACACACACCAAACGTGTGCACACACAAACACGTGTACACACACACAATTACACCCACCCATACACACATTTACACACACCCACCCACGTGTACACACGCACACACGTGTACACACCCGCTCACACCACACGTTTAAACACATCCACTTACACGTGTACACACACACGTGTACACACACACACGTGTACACACACACACGTGTACACATGTGTACGCACACACCACACATGCACACACACACACGTGTGCACACACCCACACAAGTGCACACACATCATTTTCTAAACCTCTGTGTGTGTGTGGTAACTTTTATGTTGCTTATACCTTTAATTTGTGTAACCATTTCTTGATTTTTGCTTCCTGTTTTAAATTTTGAGCTGACGGGTTTCATGTTGACGTAGCTCGTCCAATTTATATTCACATTCCTCGTTGCTTTTAATTCATTCTTATTATCTGACGCATTTTTAATTCGCTGTAATATGTAACAACAATGAATATCGCCATGCATACGATGTAACCCTGAACGAGATTATGCAAGGATAATGATCGTATTCAGCGCAGCGTTGTGAGATGCAATGAGCATGGATGAAGATCAACATACAACTGGCATTGTCAATGTCGAAGGCTCGCTGCTGGCAGGAGGTCACGGGACGGACCCTGCAGGTGCCATGGGTTGTATTTCTGTGCCAGGCTAAGTGCAGGAGGAGGTCACGGGACAGACCCAGCAAGTGCCATGGGTTGACCGACTGAGATGACTTTTAAATACACCACCTATCCGCTTTATCTGCCCGGCACTCTGCTCGTTGTTTTGAGCGTCGCTCCTCTGCCCTCTGCTGTTACTGGAGGGAGACTGCCTCCAAATGCCCAGTAGCAGCGTCCTTCACGAGCCTCCTCCACAGAGGCCGATCTTAACACCGCTGGTCCCAGTCATTGGCAACTCCACTCAGCTCCACGTCCTCCTGTACCACATGACTCCATCTCTTCTGTAGCCCATGCCGCGCCCATTTAGCCCCCTCGGTCCGGCCGAACAAAAGCTGTTTGGGCATGCGGTGATTGGGCATGCGGGCCTGCCGGAGGAGCTCACCGATGGGACTTTGTCCAGATCTTTCAAGGATTTGTGAGCTTCTCACACAATCCAGCCTGCAGGTTAAACCTTGCATGGGTCGTAGGCAGGGAAACCTCAATGTTTCTAACTGGCGAAAATGTACAATTATGGGGGGGGGGGGGGGATCCACGTTTCTCAAGCATAGAGAAGGGAGGGAATGACCATGGCTGAGGAGACCTGGAACTTTGAGATGTAGTTAACATTATACTACGGGCACCCAACATTTGGCCAATATTATGACCTCTAAGCTGTGACATTCCATGTGAAAAGTACGTGCACCGCTTATTGCAAATACTAATCATGGTTTATTACTCAATAAAAGCCTTTGTCCAATCAGCTCGTCCTTTTTGATGTACTGTCTGCCCTCTTGCTGTGACATTTGTTGCTTTGTAAACGCACTACGTAGTGTATAATTATAAAATTTTCAATGGGTGCAATTGTGAACAACAGACATTTTAACACGTAGGCTGTCGCGATCAATATAATCCATAAAATAGTTGTTAATGTTGTGGATTTGCTCTCCAACACACAACCGGTGTAGTGATGTACGATTATACAACACTAAACACAACACTGTACACTACACTATACTCTACTGTACACTATATTATACACTACACTACTATACACTACTTTCTGCTAGTGCTGTACTAGTGTAGTGGGTTCCAAGGAGGCACACACTTGAACTGTGAAGCAACACGTTTTATTATAACACCCAACACGGTAACTGCTTAACACACTCCTAGTTAACTAGACCCCAACAGGTGTAACTACATAACCGAGTCAGGTCAGGAACGTACTGCCTAACCCACGATGCCGAGCGTGACGATCGAAGACCCGAAGATCGTCCAAGAGACAGCCACAATGTCTCCCGGGGACCTCTCCTTGATCCTCCCTCCTTCTGGAACTTCCCAGAAGGTCCCCGTGGGAGCTTGACGTGTCCCTCCAGCCCCCCCTTTTGCCCCCCCCCCCTCGCTACCCCACGCCAGTCACGTGCCCTCTCGGGGTCACCCAGCCTGTCACGCCCTCACGTGCCTCTCTCATGACTGTTCTCCGAACCGTGTCCTCTAGGGCCACGCTTCCACGCCGCAGCTGCTCCGGTGCCAGAGAGAGGCTTGAGGCACACAATTCCACCTTGTAATCGGCGGCCGGCCCTACCAGTGACTTAATTTACGTCACTACACTGGTAACGAATTGGCGCGGTCTGTTTACGTGACACTAAAACTTACTGATTGGGTGTTGGGTGGTGGCGGGTTTAACGACACAAGATGCATACATTGACGCGATCTGATCCACAAAAACACCACTATTGTGAACAATAACCATGTCAGACGTGAGTAACATCTACATCAGCATAATCGTTGGGTGCCACTGCAGCGCAAAGACCACTGCAAGGGGTGGGTGTACACGTGTGTGTGTACATGTGTGGTGTGTGTGTACACGTGTGTGTGTGTGTACACGTGTGTGGGTGGGTCTACACGTGTGTGTGCGTTGGTGTACACGTGTGTGCGTGGGTGTACAAGTAGACACGTGAATTATTGCTAACAATCCCTACCCACCTCTTCTGTTTCCCCTCCTCGCCTCTTCTCTCATGCCACCACATCACCTTCACCTAACCTCTTTGTACCACTTAGAACTCTTGTAACGCCCCTTGGATTTCAAGGCGCTATGTAAATATAAGATGATATAAGATTCTCACGTTGAACGAGGATGTCGTGTAATGGCGAATGGTGACCAATTTGTATAAAAATGGCCTCGTAATGTGCTCTGTGTGTTTCTTTCACCGACCGATGTTGCGCTACGTCCAATGAAAAACGACCCCCAAGTGTGCATCCGTTCAATGTTTTTGCCGAGGCGTCTGTGACCGCAGGTGCCGCAGGCCTCCTGCTCGGAATTCCGGGAAACTTCGCTCCGGCGATTGCGTTTCTCTCAGCGCCTTTTCCCCCCGAGTTCCGTCACGCGGTACGCTTCGATTCCCGTGCTCAAAGCCGAACCCCGACGTAGAATTTAACCGCAGGTGTTCATGAAATCGGCGTCCGTGTCCTTGGACAGACGACGCAAATGCACGCGTAGTCGAATTGTCACTCTCGTGTCGACGCCACGAAATGCCGCGTCCGAGTGTGTTTCGACGGGCGCTGGGTTCGTTGTGAAGCGTGATCTTGCAAGATCTCCGGGATTTGAATTTAAGCTTTGGATTCGATTCACAATCTCTTGTTTTTTTCACCTGTCCCCTGTCCGTGTCGTAGCCGAGGCTGATCTCGTGCCATTTTACCGCGTGCCCGTGCACAAATTCACTGTCCAGCTTGGACTAGTCAAAGTGCTGGGGCTTGTTATCATAATTCCAGTAGGGGACATCGAAATATTCCCACAGCCAGATCACGTCTTTCATCTCCACCGTTAACTTCTCGACGTTCTCTTCGCCACTCTTCGGCAGAATGTGGTATTTCTTTTGCGGCGTGGATATATCCGTTTCCGAAATGAAAGAGCACACCTTGGGAATTGAAACGCTGTGGACATTTGAGGTGCCTACCTCTAGCGATTCCCCATAAGTCTGAATGAATAGGCCCACATCAATATCTGTACCCAGGCAAATTGCAATTTTTAAGTCCCTATGAAGAGTCAGGTCAAGGCTTTCCAAGACCTTCTCAAAGTACTTGAACAAACTCCTGTCGCCGCACCACAAGACCAATGCGGTGAGTGGTTTGTGTCCAGAACACAGCTCCGCTATCTTCTCGCAATGCGAGTTTAAGACGCCGTGGACGTCCCTCTTCCACCGTTGAAGTTCTTTCACGTTGCCCTCTCCCTTCCCTCGAACAAAAAAAACAATCGGTCGCCCCTTTGCACAGCTCCCTCAAAGTGCCGTTCACGGTGCTGATCCACAAAACTCGTGCTGGACTTCAGCTCTTGTTCGCAGTTGGGAGAACACCCCCGGCTGCACGGATCAGAGTAAAACACCTTGAACCACGGGGTTCTGCTCAAGGCCTGTCAAGTTAGCCACGTCCGAAGTGTCCATATCGAGATTTGCCAACGATCCAGACAGTAAAACCGCTCCATCTCAAAACAATGTTCGTCTCCGCTCTGCAAGCAACAACTCGCCGTGGTTACCGGAGCTCCTCGGGGGAGGCGTCTTTGGCGATGCAAACCGCTCTCGCACATCCTTGAGTCACGACCACGTAACGACCGCACGCGTCACCGTCGACACGTGATGCCCTCATGCCCCCCCCCCTCGTTTCCTCCTTGGCAACCGCTGGCCTTTTTCGATTTAAAGCTTTCGTGACTGCAGGGATTCATCTTCTTGGTTCTTTCGGTAAAGTCACGTAGAAGGGAAGTAATAAAATAATAAAAATAAAACATAATAAAATAAAATAATTCTCACGACGTTTCCGCTACAACGCAAGCAGCCGTCTTCAGGTGAAGAATGAGACGCTACCAAGCTAGGAGCTTATATATAAGCTGGGTTGGAGGTGGAAGAGCGCCTTAACAAAAAGAATGTGCATATGAAGAGGAATTTAGCATATTCATGGGAAATGCGTAGGAGGTGGGCGGGGGGGTTTCAAAGTCATATTATGCCCATGCATTATGCAGGATCAGCAGCACCAAGGGGGGGTGCAGGGAGTAGCATTAACAAAGGAATGGAATGTTAATGATATGTAGCTGCAGTTACTAAACAACCACGTATAAAACTAAAGTATAAACTACATAAAAAACTAAAGTATAAACTGCATAGTACCATCAGTATACTTACTATACTCTACAATAAGCTGAGTTACTAACAGCAAGTAATACATTACAATTCTACGTCGTAAAAATTATATAATATGCTTCCATCTAAACTTTATTCTCTTACATCACACGAGCATATACCGTACTATATACTGCCATAGATAAACCCAACATTAAATTATATACTGCATTGCTGTAAACCACCCTATACTTTATACATTTTAAAATAACACTATGTATTATTCTACCCACCCTAATGTGTATCGAAATGGTTTATTACGTCCTTCCAATGATTGCTAAGCCAGAATCCATCTTCTCGGTTAAAATTGTCTTTGTGTTTGTATATGTGGATCGCCTCATGAACGAATCTCTCATGATAGCCAGATGGCTTGCAGAGAACCTCTGTCTTGGAGAAGTCAATGTCATGTGAGCCCACTGAGTTGTAACAGTGATCTGCCACGGCTGAGGTGTTTGTCCTACCGTGTTTCAGGTCAGCTTTATGTTCACGGATGCGGTCCGAGACATGTCGTTTGGTTTCCCCAATGTAACTGCTACCACAGAGGCAACTTAGTTTGTAGACGCCAGGGTACTGTATGTCTGGAACCACATCTTTTACAGACGGTACCAGATCACGGATTTTATGTACTGTGTTGAATCGGACCTGGATCCTGGATCCTGGATCCAGGTCCGATTCAACACAGTAAATATGTCTGTCCCACGACAGATATGGGGAGTGTGTTTATCCAGGATCTTCCTGATATGAGGGTGCTGAGTTTGGTCACGTGACTAGGATGTTCTGGGTTAAGGGTCTCAATGCCACGCGGCCAGCAGGGGGTGTCAGCCATTATGCAGAGTACAAAATGGAGGCACAATTAGCGTCTCTGTGAAGATGGGTGCATCTGTACATTGCGGGACTTTGAGAAGCGTTGTCTGCAAGTTCGTTTATGTTCTCAAAATACTGGGAATGCTGTTATAATGTTGGAATTTCCGTTGCAATGCTGTAAATGCCTTTATAATGCTGTTAAATTGTTACGATGAATATGGGGCCAAGTTAACAACGACACCTGTCTTGCATTATAAAGCAAGTAGCTCGACTTATCCAACTACAAATAACTTTCACGATAATTATCGATCATTATCGTGAATGTTATTTGTAGTTGGATAATTATCGTGAATGTTACTTGTAGTTGGATAATAAATTAGTTGTAGTTAAATAAGTCGAGCCAGACTTGTGCCCATGTAACTTTATTTTGTTCTTGAGAGCAAGGATGAAGAAGTTTCTCATCCACAGGTCAGTGTTATACGCAGCGCTGTACATTTAGGCTGCAGTATGGTGATTGCACAAAGTGACCTTATTTAACACAGTAGCTTATTCTCTTGTTGTATAGACACTCAGTGCTAATGTAGGTGCCAGTTCCATCCAGTATCTTTTGTTGAGATTCATGTTATCTAAAACAATTTTATGATGCAGCAGTGTTCATTGTATTGATATTGCAAGTATTAATGGATGATGTATTTAGTGTTCTGTTTTTCAAACAGTTTTACCTCGTTGAGAACCATGAATCTCGTTGAAAGTCATTGAAACTCATTGAAAGCCATTTATACTCATCAAAGCTCATTGATGTTCATTCATGCTCATTCATTAAATACGTTGGAGTCGGATGTTCACCCTGGCTCTGAAGGTTTATTGGATGCGAGGTTAACTACTCGGACAGTGGTGCAATGCAACGCACAACGAGGCCGATACACTTAATAAACGTTTTTTTTGTCGGTCAGATAGCGTAAATATATAAATGTTGTGTCATTAAACCTGCCACCATCTGGCACAGCCAATCAGTAAGGTTTAGTGTCACGTAAATAGAACGTGCCAATTCGTTACTAGTACAGCACTAGTGTATATTGTAGTGTATAGTAGTGTGGTGTATAGTGTAGTATAGAGTAGTGTGGTGTATAGTAGTGTGTTGTATAGTGTATAGTAGGGTATAGTGTAGTGTTTCGTGTAGTATACTAGTACAGTACTACACCAGCTGTGTGTTGGAGAGCAAATCCACAACATTTACAACTGTTTTATGGATGATATTTGTTGCGAAGCCCCACGTGTTAAAATGGATGTTGTTCACAATTGCACCCATTGAAAATTGTACAATTCCACACTACGTAGTGCGTTTACAAAGCAATTAATGTCTCGGCAAGAGGTCAGGCAGTCCGTCAAACGGACGAGGTGATTGGACGGAGGCTTTTATTAATTAATAAACCGCACTATTTATTCGCGATAAGCAGTTCACGTACATTTCACATGGAGTGTCACAGCTTAGAGGTTAAAATATTGGCCAGACGTTGAGTGCCAGTAGACAAATGTTAACTACATCTCAAAGCTCCAGGTCTCCTCAGCCACGGTCATTCCCTCCCTTCTCTATGTTTGTGAAACATGCCCCCCCCCGCACCATAATGGAACATCTTCGCCGGTTAGAAACATTGAGGCTGGCCCTGCCTACGATCCATCCTCGGTTTAACCTGCAGGCTGGATTGTGTGAGGAGCTCACAAATCCTTGAAAGATCTGGACAAAGTCTCATTGGTGAGCTCCTCCAGCAGGCAAGGCTGCGTTGGCTGGGTCATGAAGCCCGCATGCCTAGACAGATTTTGTTCAGCCGGATAGAGGGGGCTAGACGGGCGCAGCACGGGCTAGAGAAGAGATGGAGTGATGGGGTACAAGAGGATGTGGAGCTGAGCGGACTTGCCGATGACTGGCACCAGCGGTGTTAAGACCGGCCTCTGTGGAGGAGGCTCGTGAGGGACGCTGCTACTGGGCAGTTTGAGGCAGTCGCCCTCCAGTAACAGCAGAGGGCAGAGGAACGACGCTCAAAACAACAAGCGGAGTGCCGGGCAGATAAAGTGCAGTAGGGGGCATAGGTGGTGCATATGACAGTCATCTCAGTGGGCAACCCATGGCACTTCTGCAGGGTCTGTCCCATGACCTCCTGCCAGCAGTGAGCCTTCGACATTGACAATGTCAGTTGTATGTTGATCTTCATCCATGCTCATTGCATTTCACAACGCTGTGCTGAATACTATAAGTATCATTGCATAATCACGTTCAGGGTTACATCGTATGCATGGCGATGATAATTGTTGTTACTTAGTACAGCGAATTAAATCCGTCGGATAAAAAGAATGAATTAAAGCAATCGATGAATGTGAATTGAAATTGTACGAGCAACGTCAACATGAAACCCGTCAGCTCAAAATCTAAACCAGGAACCAAAAATCAAGAAATGGTTACACAAATTAAAGGTATAAGCAACATTAAAGTTACCACACACACAAACCTATAGAAAATTATGCGTGTGCACTTGTGGTATGTGTGTGCACTTGTAGTGTGTATATACGTGTGATATTTGTACACGTGTGGTGTGTGTACACGTGTATGTGTACACATGTGTGTACACGTGTAAGTGGATGTGTGTACACGTGAGTGTGTGTGTGTACACGTGTGTAGGTGTGTGCACGTGTATGTGTATACACGTGTAGGGTGGGTGTACACGTGTGTACACGTGTGTGTCTAGACGTGTGTGTATGTACACGTGTGTGTAGGGTGCGTGTACACGTGTTTGTGTGCACGTGATTTAAAACATTTTTGGTTATAAATTAACCATTCAATCGTTTTAGTATTTACGTTTTTTGTAAGTGTGGACAGTGATATAGGCGGTGCTCATATACAGGGTTGCTTAAAATTATTTTTTAACACTTACATGGGACGATAGTTTTTAATGGGAAAATAATGGATAATAATTGACTGTAACGTGATAACAAATGTGCTGTTAATAGCTTCAACAAGTCAGTCTCCCACTTGTTCATCATCATCATTGTCAACGCATTGCGTGGAATCTTCTCCAGGTGTTCTACAGAGCCTGGAGGAGCATTTCTTGTGGTATCGTTGCAAATTCTCAAAAGTGTTAACACTTTTTTGAAGCACCCTGTATTTCTGTATTTTGATGTTGCTGTTGTTGGAGTTAGGTGTAGAGTTTGAATGATTATTCGAAATACGCCACTATGAATGGATTTTGTGTACCCTCTCTGACAGTAGTGAAACAGCAGGAGGTCGTGTTAAGATGTTCAGACACCAAACAGAAATACTGTTTGGTTCTTTTGGTAAAGTCACGTAGGTAGAAAATTTTAATAAAACAAAAAATAATGCATCACGATGTTTCGATCGCAACACAAGCGGTCGTCCTCAGGCAGAAAAAATAATCCAGCAGTGGAACTGCTGAACCAGCGAGAGAGCTGTTACAACAAACAGGTTATTTATGTGGCGATGGGCAAGCAAGCGGGGTCTGAGCTGGAAAGGAATTTCATCCCCGGATGCAAGCACGTCAGTTGTGTTAATGGGGAGATTAGGGAGAGAGAGATTAGGGAGAGAGATTAGCATGAAATGAACATCCATCGCCGCATAAGAGTATTGTCACATATGCGCTCAACAGCAGTGTTAATGGGAGATTAGCACTATGTTGATGGGAGAGATTAGGCAGGGAGATTAGGAGGATTAGCAAGTTAATGTCATGTCTATGTGTAACACAAGATGCGGCGCTGCCAACTGCACTGAGGCAAGCGCGTCCACGCAAGAGAACCACTATAACGGTGGTCGCGCCAGTGAGACACAAAGCCCATCACACAGCCAGAACCGTCGATACACGCGGTTCCTGAAGAATGCTGTCAATTCGTGTGTATACAGTGAGGTATCACTTTTTGCATATATAGTGAGGTCTCACTATGTATATATGCAGTGAGATATCACGCCCTCGTAAGCACAAATTAGGGTAAGTTGGGGTTCACCTATACCAGAGTAGATATACATTGTATACACTTTTATATACTACTCTATACTTTACTACTACTATATACTACTATATGAATATACGAGTAAACTCTACTGTATAGGAAATATGCTATAGCCGGGCAGACTCGTTTCTTGCGTGGGCGATACAGGTCCAAGTGTAAGTACGAATCGGGGGTGGTTGGTCGTGGTACGAGCGGGAACCGCGGACGCTGAGCCCCTCCCGCCTACTCTGAGACCTTGCCGTACGTATCGACAAGGGGGATACCCAAAACCAACGATTACATTCTCTGGATGTAATCGTTGGTTTTTTCCATTTGGATCAGTGTAAACTTCAAGTCGTCATACGTCTTCTGCCAGTGCGCTTCAATCTGTGACGGGGTCCCCTTGTGCAAATCGACCCCGGTCCAGATCAGGCTGCCGACGTCGACGACGAGGAGCACGGAGCCCACCGCGATCCCGGCTATCCTCAAGCTGCCGCTCGCCACTCCCTTCGCCACCGCAAATCCGACATCGTCGACCGCGTTGGCGCCGACCGCGGCCACTTTTGCCACACCGGCCAAATCGAATGCGTTGTCGACGATGGTGTATGCTCCTTTAGCCGTACTGCCTGTTGCAAAAATTCCTCCAGCAGCAGCTTTGATTTTTTCCCAGAGGCGTCTGCGTTCTGAGCATACCTCATCATCGTTGCCTTCCGTAGTGGAGACTCTCTTGGCTAGCAGCGTGCCGATGGCGACAACGTCGAGCTCTCTGGCCGTCGAGTTAACCGACTTCACCGCTTCGGCGAGCTTCTCGCTGGCAATTTTATCCTTCTCGAAATTTTCTGTTGCCTCCTTGGTTGAGGCGTTGTTCATCACCAGCACGGCGATCGATGCTCCCGCGGTCGTGATGCCTCCAACAACCCCAATTACGGTGCCAGCGATGCTGAGGCTCAGAGATGCACCGAAGGTCACTGGGATGAGGGCTAAGCCGGTGATGAGTATGATGCCACCAGCGATGCTCGCGGAAGAGCCGGTTGCCTTGGAGATGTTGCCATCTCGCGCTCTCTTCCTCAGCTGAACGATCATGCCGGGGATCATTTTCAAGATCTCAATCCTCTTCGCCTTCCATTCCGCAAATATTTCCACGAGTTTGCTACACGCTTTCGACTGTTACAAAAACACCACCAACAACAACAACAAAAGGTGAAGCAGGGATTGGGAATGCAATATAAATTAATTTTGACAGTGGCGTAAAGACAACTAATCACGTAAAGTCGTAACCCTTTCAGAGTACCCTTTTAAACGTATTAATCCAGTATTTGTGTGAACTCTGTAACGGCAAAAAGCAACTGTGAGTGGCCACGTAAAATGTTCCAATGCTCACTGTGGAGGAGAGGCTGCCACTCCTCTGTCGGGAGTTGGACCGGTAACTGCTAGATCTCTGTGGCATTCAGGAGGTCCGGTGGACTGGTTCTGGCTCCAGTGTCGATTAAGGGGTGGACATTCCTGCTAGATTATTGTTCAGACCATTGGCTTGTAATTACCAACAAGTTGTTCCGACATTAGCACATCCACACAACATCATGGATGCATGCTGGGTCCAAGCAAGAACATCAGCTGGACTACAAAGTGACAGAACAGCGGATGTGTGCCCATGTCCTTGACACCAGGACCTACCGTGGAGCTGATCTGCCCACTGACCATCGACTTGTCATCTGTAAGATGCGCCTGCCATTCTTCCACTCCGGTGGTGGGTGTACACCCAGGACCCCATTCAAACCCATCGTGGCATGGTCTCAGCTAGCTGATGAAAGTTGCAAACAAGAATTTCATCATCGCTTGCGGCTGGGATTGGCATCGACCGTTACTCCTGATGCCGAGGGGAAATGGGCGAGGTTTAGGACTGTGATTCATGCAGCTGCAATGGTTGCTTTGGCAACGCGGTCAAAACCTCACCAGAGACCCTGGCTGACAGAGGAGGTGTTCAAGCTGGCTGAGAAAAAGCGACAGGCCCACTCTCATTGTCTACAGCATCCCACGTCGGAGAATGAGGAGGCTTACCGCAGCTCGGAGGTTTGGAGAGCCGTAAGGCGCTGCAAGGATTAGTGGTGGAGTGCCCGAGGAAAGAAAATTCACGCAACCACGAGGAGAGAGAGAAATATGCACGCATACTCCAAATTTAGCACAGGCGTCTTCAGGGTCGGGATCGAACCCCCGACCTCTTACGTACCAGAAGGAAGTTGGGACCACTCACCCATTCCTCACCACCACCCTGTGCCGGTGGGGATGATTGTGGTGAGGATGCGTTTCCCTCATCCGTTGCTCCTCCTTCCTTTGCCGCCCATTGTATTTCATCAAGTTTCTCAGACACGAGCTTCTCCCTCGCTTGCTCGGCCAGAGTCTCCAGTGTCGTATCCTTCCTCAGCATGGGTTTGCTCTCCCATTGCTGCCCACACTCCTTTTGTGGGCACAGGAATTCCGTCTGCGTCGATTCCAACTCCCAGTGGACCACGATGCAAACCTCGCAGAAGCTGTGGCCGCACGGCAACCTCACCGGATTGTAAAATAAACACCCACATATATGGCAGGTGAGTTCATCTGGGGTTGTCTGATCTGTAAAAGAAGACACACCATGACTAACAAGAAATATGGCAATGATAGAGTTCACAAAATAATATATATTTGCCCATAGACTCAAAATACATCATAGACTCAACACTGACCATAGATTCTAGATTTGAAGCTTTCGTGACTGCAATGATTAATATTCTTAGGGTTTTTCGGCTCACTTGATGCAGCAAATCTGGCTGTGACGGTCCCGCCTGATGACGGAGACTTGTGTTGCCTCCGAAACGTCGTGATTTTTATTTGTATTTTATTTTACTTTCATTAATTTTAATGTTTTACCTACGTGACTTTACCGAAAAAACCTAAGAAAACTGACCATAGATTCAACACTACCCATAGACTGTAGTTATAGTTTGTAGTTCACCTTTGCTCTGTTCTGAGCCCATGTCGTTGCCGTGCCTCTTACAATTGCAGCCACGGGCGCTGTCCTTTTTATGGAGAGTCCTGTGGGCAACACGGTGGGTTAGTGAGCTTGTGTAGTGTATAGTGCAGTGTATAGTATTGTAGTGTATAGGGCAGTGTATAGTAATGTAGTGTATAGTTTAGTGTATACCGTAGTGTATAGCATAGTGTATAGTAATGTAATGTATATCATTGGAGTGCTTAGTATACTACACGACTATACACTACACTACTATAAACCACACTACTCACTATGCTACTATACACTGTAAACTACTCTGCTATATACGACACAATACACTATGCTACACAAAACACAACATTGTGTAGTCGTGGTGTATAGTAGTTGTGGTGTTATTATTTGTTTCTTTCGGTTAAGTCACGTCTAAAGATAAAATAATAAATTAAATTAAATAATAGAATACGACGTTTCGATTGCAACACAAGCAATCATCATCAGGTATAATGATTGCTTGTGTTGCAATCGAAACGTCGTATTCTATTATTTAATTTAATTTATTATTTTATCTTTAGACGTGACTTAACCGAAAGAAACAAATAATAATTCCTGCAGTCACGAAAGTTCTAAAATTAAGATTAGTTGTGGTGTATAGTTTCGTTTAGAGTTCAGTCTATATTCGTGGTGTATAGTAGTGTAGTATATGGTAGTGTATAGTGAAGTGTACATTGCAGTGTATAGTGTTTGTATAATATTGTTTAATAGTGTATAGTAGCGCAGTGTGTAAATATTGACTTAAAGCTTTCGTGACTGCAGGAATTAATATTCATTGGGTCTTTCGGTGAAGTCACGTAGATTGGTTCATAGAAAAAATTAACAAAAATAACAAAAAACTACGACGTTTCGATCACAACACAAGCGATCATCATCAGGAGGAAAAAAGAGGGGGGAATCTGCTGAGGCAGACAGTTTTAAAGGTTTTAAATGGGTGTAGCATAGTGTATAGGCTAGTGTATAGTAGTATACACTACACTCCTATATACTACTAGTCACTTCCATACACTACCATTCACTACAATACACTACACTTTTATACACCACTACTTTACACTATAAAGTACAAGACACTATACACTATTATACTATACACTACACTACGAGACACTACACTGTAAACTGTAGTATACACTACATTATACACAATATACAATAAAAGATACACCACACTATACACTACACTACTATACACTACTATGTACTACGCTACACAATACACACTACAGTGTGTAGTTGTGGTGTATAGTGCTGCGTATAGTATAGTGTATAGTGTCGTGTATACGGTAGTGTATAGCGTAGTGTATAGTATTGTAGTGTATAGTCTAGTGGAAAGGAGTATACACTACATAACTGTAATAAGCGAGCGCCATCTCGTGCATTATTGTACGGTTACGTTGACATATTGTCATGAAGTCCACGCACTATCAGTAGTACGGATTCTATCTGGGGGAAAGGTTAAGGGGCGGACCTAGTATGGGAACCTCTGGAACATTCCCGAAGATTCCTCGAGGGGTGTGGCTAGAGGCGGTGCTTAGCCTGGGAAAAAATAATATAATCAGGGGGTACAGTAGTGTGAGGGGTCGGTGTTTGAAGATCGAAGAGGAGCTCCCCGCCGCTGCTGCTCCGCCATCTCCACCTGCCACGTGGAGGCTCGACCTCCAGCCGCTCAGCCGCTCCCCAGCGCGCTGCCAGCCGGCGGTGCGGTAGCGAGCGGGGAGAGCGCCACGTGGCGCGGGGCAGCACAGCCACGAAAACGGGTCGGCATCCGCGGAGCGAGAGGAGTGGCTGTACTGCAACTTAAGAATAAATATACCGAAGTTACTTACCATGTTGGAGCCACTAATTAGTGGTTCAATCTTGATTTGAAGCTTTCGTGACTGCAGGAATCAATACTCTCTGGTTCTTTCTGTAAAGTATTACAGTGGTGTCAGACAGTGGACTTTTCTGGCGGTGCTCTGCTGAAGAGGCGATGTCCAAGCACCAGCAAAACAAGAAACCACTGGCGGTGTCCTCTGACGATGACGACGAGGCGGCGACACAGCTCCTGCTGACTCCGGGTTCCGTGGTCCCGGTTATGGAGCCCACGATGGGTGCGGATGTCGCATCTGCGGCAGATGGCGCGGCGGAGTTTCCACATCAGCTTCGCCCTGATGATACGTGGTGAAGGGTGGAGTTGCAGCTGGGCGCTTTGACGACAGCGCTCCTCCACCTCGTCGCTCTCGTCACGCCGATCGCCGCTGGAGGAGGTCCGGTGGCGGACCGTCCGGGGGTGGATGTGCAGAGGGCTGACGACGGTGCCTCGGAGGGTCCCCCGTTGGTGAATACGGCCGCCATCCCGGGCAGGGTGGAGACGGCCGCTGTTTCACAGTCCCCGGTGACCACGCATCTCATGACCGCCATTTTGAACACCACGGAAGAGAGCGGTGGGGCAGCCATCATTTCGCCGCTGCCGCACGGCGGAGCATCGCGACACCCGCTGCGAAGGAGAGCGCCGATCGTGGTCAACACCTGCCCCAAGTTCGAGAGTTCATGGCCACTGGGGGTGACTGGAGTGCCTTCAGGTGGCGGTTTGAGGCCGCTTACAAATCGGTCCACTGGTCGGAGGAGGAGGCGTTGATTGCCTTGCCCACCATGCTTGGATGACGATACGTTGGCCATTTTTTGTTCCAACCTCCCGGAGAAGAAGACGACGCTCAAAGAAAACTTTGCTGACATGGCGGAAGTCAACGAGCCGCCGGACGACAGAACATGGAAATTTCAGCACTGTAGGCATGGAAGCTCGGAGTCGCCCCTCGCCTACAGAAGTGCCTTGATGGCCTTGGCAGTTGATGCCTACCCTAACGTACAACAATAGATATTGGATCCGCTGGTGATGGAACGCATGTTGGCGCTGGCGAGGGACATGGGAGCCGTCCTTCCCACGTGCGGCCACAAATCGAAAACATCACTGGGCTGTGCGTTGCCTGAACGCACACGAGAATTTTAAGTGGTGGGCGCAGATGGCTGCATGGACAGGGGACCCTGCTCCTGATGGTCAACCGGTCAGCTGGTGTCCATCCAAGGTGGTTGTCAGCCCCGAGGATGCGCCGTCGGAAGGTGATGTCGCGGCGGCGGCTCCTCCATGGAACCGGCGACCTAAGGAGGGTCGACGTCCGCAAAACGTCTATCAACCGCGCCTCCCATCACGTGTTACCAGTGTGGCCGTGTGGGCCACTACTCCAGGGAGTGCTGAGCTCGTCCATCATCACTGTCCGGATCACTGACTGCGTCTCCTGCAGCCGACCGTCCGCCTTCACTTCCCTCCACACAGGCAAGTTGGTACATGTCGGGCACCCGGGCACGTTCGCCATCTCACCCATCTCATGTCGTTGGGATGGGTCCATCACATCAAGGGGGTTCGCGTGATGTTTCTTGTTCGGTTACTGTCGCTAAGGGTTGGCCGGCCTCACAGACACAGTGGAGGAAATTTGCTCGAACGGTGGTTGCCGCGGGGGCAGGATCCTCGATTGTCACGGCCGCTATTCAGGGCGTCGATGTCCGCGTGTTGGTTGATACGGGGGCATCTGCCATCATCATTTCAGATGTTATTTTTCAATTGTCCATTCCTGTGTCATGCATCCGTCCGGTCTATGATGTGTGTGTTGCGACTAATGGGGGCAGTATGGGTATCGTTGGGCAGGTTGATGCACGTATCGCCATTGGCGACGGCCAGGCATCGGGTCCTGTGTCGATCTCGCGCACGTTGGCCTTGCCGTGTTTGTTGGGCACGTATTTTCTGTCGAGAATGCCAGTCAAGATTCTCGTTGACCAGGGCTGTCTTGAGCTGCTGTTGGGTCGCAGATTGTGCTTTTTGTCATCACCGCTCCCTCGGACGGCATCCACCGTGCCGGTTCAGGCTCTGGTGAATGCCACTGTTACGGTTCCGGCGGGTTCTCAAATGTTGGTTCCGCTCCGTTATCACATGCAAATTTGTTGCGAGGGCACGGTCAATGGTGTCTTGTTGACACCTTCTAATACTGCTACGCGGGGGTTGACGCTGGTTTGCGCTCAGACCATCCTCTGTGCAGGTCAGCCTCCGTTTCTGCAGGTTTTTAATGGGGAACTTGGTGATATTGTTGTGCCGGCGGGTACTGTCCTTGCTCATGCCACCATTGCTTTCACCGACCGTGATGAGCGCACGTCGTGTCAAACTGTATGCGCTGTCAGCAAAGCGTGTCCGTCAGATGATCGATGGATCGCCGAGTTGTGTAATGAAAACGCGTCACTGTCTCCGGCTCAGCGTGGAAATTTACGTGGGTTGTCGTAATTTTCCGATGTTTTCAGCAAGGACGATTTAGTTTTGGGTCGCACGTCCTTGTTATCTCATCACATAGATACAGGTGACGCTAGCCCCATTCGCTTAAATCTACATCGAATGAGCCTGTCCGAGAAAGAGAGCATACAGCATGCTGTCGAAGATATGTTGGCCGCGGACATTATTTCACCCTCCACTAGCCCGTGGGGCGCTCCGGTTGTTTTAGTGAAGAAAAAGGATGAGAACCTCCGTTTATTTGTTGGAGACGTACGGAGCTTCGTGGGCTTTACCTCCTATTATTGCCGTTTCATCCCTCGGTTCGCTTCCATTGCGAAGCCGTCGCATGCTCTCACGGCTAAAAATCAGTGTTTTTACTGGGGACCGGAGGAGGAGGCTGCGTTCAATACCCTGCGTGATCAGTTGTCTGATGCGCCTACTCTCGACTACCCCTATTTATAGTGCCCTTTCATCCTTGACACCGACGCCAGTGACACGGGTATCGGAGCTGTCCTGTCACAGATGAAGGGGGGCGTTGAACGTGTCGTCGCCTACGATAGTCGGGTGCTCTCGCTGGCAGAAACCCGCTATTGCGTTAGACGACGGGAGTTGCTGGCTATCGTTAATTTTGTTCGACTGTTTCGGCCCTATTTATACGGAAGGAGGTTTGTTATCCACACTGACCATGCGGCTCTCCAATATTTGTTAAAGATCGAACAGCTAGGCGGTCAGTTGGCATGCTGGCTGGAGTGCTTGCAGGAATTTACATTTGATGTCACATACCGGAAGGGGGCCCATCACACCAATGCTGACGCGTTGTCGCGGTTGTCACACACGCCTCGCTGTGCTTGCGGCTCGAGTACGAACCACTGTACTCCTGCCGACGGGTCTCGTCAAGTTGTTATGTCCGCAGTTGAGACCCTTCTGGATGAAACGGGGGTTCCGCCTGCCGATTGTCTATTGCGCCTCCCACGTTCAGTATGGTTGTGCAAAGAATTTTCGGATGATTCCTTGACTCCCTTGTGGAAACGGCCCATGCCATCTGCGGGTGATTTGAACTCGGTCAGGGAGGGTCGATTCCTGGTTCATGAGGGTTTGTTGATGTGGCAGAACGAGATGTCGGGCCGGCTTCGGCTGGTTGTGCCGGAGTTTCTCCGGGCGGGGTTGATTCGCACATTGCAGAGTGAGCACCTTTTCCATCTTGGTGTCCGGAAGACGTTGCTCACCCTGCAGAGGGATTATTTTTGGCCTGGTATGACGCCCGATGTCACTTGTGCACTCCGACCGTGCCCCGATTGCGCCAGAAGGAAATCGCCCTGGCAACATTACATTCCGCCCTTGCAATCCATTTCGGTCACGCACATCAATAAATTGGTTTCCCTCGACGTGTTGGGTCCATCTCCTGTTACACCTCGCGGGAACAAATTTCTCCTCGTGGGCATCGAATATTTTTCTCGTTGGCCTGTGGCTTGGCCCCTGCCAGATCAATCGGCTTTGTCCATTGTGGAGGCTTTTGTGAACGGATACGTAATGGATAAATGGGCGCCGGAAAAGTTGCTCACCGATCAGGGTAGAAATTTTTATTCCAAGTTGTTGCACGACGTATGCAATGCCTTGGGGACCAAGAATATTAGTACGTCTCCCTACCATCCTCAGACGGACGGTATGGTTGAGCGATTGAATCGTACTCTGTCCGCCATGCTGTGTCAAACGGCCAATGAGAGGCAGATCGACTGGGATTTGTAGATACCCAGTGTCCCCTCTGCATACCGCTTGGCGCCACACGCTTCCACGGGTTACTCCCTGTTCTTCGTCAAGTACAGGAGGGAGAACATGCCACCGGTTGATGTTCAGTTGGGTTCCCCGGTCATACCTCCTAAGACGACTCTTCCTGAACATGTCCAGGAGTCCCTTAAGCATGTTTCTGAGGTGCGGGAGGTCGCCAGGTTGAATACCTCCAGGACCCAGACACGAAATGAACGCTGTGCATGGAGATTAAAGGGTGACATGCTATGGTCTGCTGGTAATGAGGCATGGCTTCATTGCCCGCAGGTGCCCGTTGGCACCTCCCCCAAGCTGCACAAACCATGGCAGGGCTCGGTAAAAATGTATAGAGGTTATGTGTCCGCAGGGTGTTCGCGTCCGTCACGGCCACCGTCATTGGTTTGTTCACCCATCGTGGTTGAAACCCTTTGTTGCTCCCGTTGGGTCATCATCATCTCCAGCAATAGGTCTTCTGGTGCCTGATATGTCCAACCAACCTGCTACCCCTGTGCAAGTTGATCCTCCAAAGTTTTTGTTTTTACCGCCGACAGCGCCTTTGAGTGAGGCGACGGGACCGGCGGACGACCCTGTTCTGCCATGCCCACCTGCGTTAGATCCGGCTGTGCCGCCCTCTCCTAAGCCACTGCTTCCGGCTGCGGGAGCTCCTGTATTGATTCCGGCTCAGGCAGATGGACCGGCTACACGGACACGTTCCAAGACGCTGCGGTTCTTTTGAGGGACTCATGTCTCCTAACCTGCGTGTCCTGTGCCTATTTTCAGCCTTTTTGTTGTCTCATGTTAATTTTTTTATGGCGCTCATTATTCCATACCGATCTTTACTTAGCCGGGACAGCTAGATTTTTTCACCACGGTGGGGGGAGGGGGGTGATGTAATAAGCGAGCGCCATCTCCTGCATTATTGTGGGGTTACGTTTACATATTGTCATGCAGTCCACGCACTATCAGTAGTACGGATTCGATCTCGGGGAAAGGTTAATGGGCGGTGTTTGAAGATCGAAGAGGCGCTCCCCGCCGTTGCTGCCCCGCCATCTCCACCTGCCACGTGGCGGCTCGACCTCCAGCCGCTCCCCAGCACGCCGCCAGCCGGCGGTGCGGTAGAGAGCGGGGAGAAGGCCACGTGGCGCGGGGCAGCGCAGCCACGGGAACGTGTCGGCATCCGCTTATTACAGTAGTATCTACTGACTCTACAGTAGTATCTACTGACTCTACAGTAGTCTCTATTGACACTACAGTAGTCTCTACTGACTCTAAAGTCGTGTCTACTGACTCTATAGTAGTATCTACTGACTATACAGTAGTATCTACTCATTCTACAGTAGTATCTACTGACTCTATAGTAGTATCTACTGATTCTATAGTAGTATCTACTGACTCTACAGTAGTATCTACCGACTCTACAGTAGTATCTACTGACTCTATAGCAGTATCTACTGACTCTACAGTAGTATCTACCGACTCTACAGTAGTATCTACCGACTTTATAGTACTAAATGCACACATTGGGGTGGGGAGGGGACAAGAGGACGTCACACTGTTCAGCAGTTCCCTCAACATGCAGATGTGCAGCAGTAACTGTGCTTTTTTTATCTTTTTGGCATTTTTAAAGCGAAGGAGACCTCCCTCTCGTCGCCGCTCATCGACTTCATGTGCCTTTCTCGTGCAACAGCGAGTCAGCGTTTCCGCGCATGCGCAGATGCGTGCTTTGGCGCACACATGGTTATAAAGTGTGATTTTATTCGTTTCCATTGGACCAAGGGTTAAGACAAATAGCGAGTGTTTTTTCGTGGGCTTAGTGCGTTGTATCTGTGTACTTTGATGAAACGTAAACCCAACAGTTTGTCAGTTTAAAGCGTTACAAGGACACACAAAGACAGACAGACAAAAATACTTTTAAAGGTAAGATTAATTTGTACATTATTTCATTGCTTTATTACTTTATTCTCATTGTTTTAACAATCACAGTCTATACAACATCTCCCATCCAACTGTTTGGTTATTTCGGTAAAGTCACGTAGAAAGAAAAAAAATATAATAAATAATAGATCACGACGTTTCGATTGCAACACAAGCAACCGTCATCAGGTGAGAACTGTATGTAAATGCAAGCTCGGAGAGAGACACAGAGAGAGAGAGAGCCACACACATAGAGGAGAGACGCACAGAGATAGAGACACACATAGAGGAAAGACACATAGAGAGACACACGCAGAGAGAGACACACAGAGACACACAGAGAGAGACACGCAGAGAGAGAGAGACACACATAGAGGAGAGACACATAAAGAGACACACACGCAGAGAGACACACACAGAAACACACAGAGAGACACACTTATGTACACAGAGAAACAACGCCTCTGTGATATTGATCCCAGAGGGGGTGGGAGGGGGGAGAAGGGGCTGCAGTAACAGGAGAGATCGGCAGCATTACAAAACCCTCATTGCTATGTGGCCATTCCTTCATTCAAGCTTCACATGTCTAACGTGATCGGCGGTCACTGACCGCTCTTTGCTGCTAACCGATACGATAACGACACCATTCATGGTAGTGTTAGTCTATGAGCAAGGTTGAATCTATTTGGGTAGTGTTAGTCTATGGGCAGTGTTGAATCTATATGGATAGTGTTATTCTAATGGCAGTGTTGAGTCTATATGGAGAGTGTTGAGTTAATGGGTAGTTTTAGTCGTGGGCGATAATTTCAGACGATTTAATTGTCCGAGGATTAGAATCACGTTCGTAGGAGTAGAGAAATATGAGGAAAGTGTCGAACGGATTGTGCAGTGAAGATAAAATGGAAACATTTCCGCAGGGCAATCACAGTTATTCACGCAACATTTGGCAAGCGAAACTGACAACGTATCCATAACTGAATGGTTTTTTTGGGTTAGATGTTTGACGCGATCTAACAAACCCTCACGTTATGAGTATGGGTCACGAGCTCCTACTGTGTTGAAATGCTAAGGCGTATTCTTGTGAAGGTGTAGAACGAGCAGACGTTTAAAAGTGCTTACCCACTTCCTCCTCGCAATTCCAATCGGCTGTGGTGGTGGTGGTGGTAATATTAAGAGCGAGCGGCATTTATATGCTGCCTGGCTGGTTTCGACTTCAACTTTTGACGGAAATTCCCGGACTTGAACAAACGAGGATGTATTTGTGTGTGTGTGTAAAGGTTAAGACAAAGTCGCAAACACACATCTGTGTGTGTCCGGCAAAACAACACCCACCCACACACAGACACCTGTACACCCAGACACACTCAGTGACCTGTGCATTACCACAAGCTAAGACAAACACATGCAGGTGTGTGTGTTTGTCTAAATCCTTCACACACAACAACAACAACCGCTATTCGCCACTAAGTGGCGGTGATGTCACCACGACGCTTGTGCCAGGCCATGTGCACCTTGAGGCCACGTGAAGTGTCGAACGCCCGCTGGCAGGAGGTCACGGGGCAGACCCAGGTGCCACGGGTCGACTGACCGAGATGACCAAGATGACTGGCTGATGCACCACCTGTTCCCCCTACTGTACCAACTTGATGTGCTTTAGCCACCCGGCGCTCCGTTCGTTGTTGTGAGCGTCGCTCCTCCGCCCTCCGTTGTTGTTGGAGGGCGACTGCCTCCAACTGCCCAGTAGCTTCCTTCACGAGCCTCCTCCACAGAGGCCGATCTTGACACCGCTGGTACCAGTCATCGGCAAGTCTACTCAGCTCCACGTCCTCCTGTACCACATCACTCCATCTCCTCTCTAGCCCGTGCCGCGCCCGTTTAGCCCCCTCGATCCGGCCGAACAAAAGCTGTTTAGGCATGCGGTGGCTGGGCATGCGGGCTACATGACCCAACCAACGCAGCCTTGCCTGCCGCAGGAGCTCACCGATGGGACTTTGCCCAGATCTTTCAAGGATTTGTGAGCTCCTCACACAATCCAGCCTGGTGAAACCCAGGATGGATCGTAGGCTGGCCAGCCTAAATGTTTCCAACCGGCGAAGATGCTGCACTAGGGGGGTCCACGTTTCGCAAGCATAGAGAAGGGAGGGAATGACTGTGGCCGAGAAGACCTGACGCTTCGTTCGGAGCTACAGACCAGGTAGCTTCTACACAGCGTTACGCAACCGATGAAAAGATATTGCCGCTCGACTGATTCGGAGTGAGACCTCTGCTGTTAAACTGGAGCCAGTCATAAGCACACTGCCCAGGTATGGGAAACTCTCCACTCTCTCCACTACCACCCCATCACCGATTGGGAGTTGTGGGGGTGGAGTGTCCGATGGTACAAAATACCCAGGCAGGTGCTTAGTTTTGGTGGGGCTGATGGTAAGGCCCCACCTCTTAGTGGCACGCTCCAGTCTCAGCAGCAGCGTCTCCAACTCCTCCTCTGAATGAGCAGCTATTACCAAATCATCGGCATACATAACGTGGTTGACCAATAGGGAGCCATCCCTTGATCGCACCCGGGCATTGATCAGCCTCCCATTATATCTGTACCAAATAGAAATTCCCCCGGTACAGCTATTGAAGGCTTCACGAACTACGTGGTCAAAATAGATGTTAAATAATGTGGGAGCCAGAGGACATCCCTGTTGCACCCCAACGTGTACAGGGAAAGGCTCTGACTCCCAGCCACGTAGTTTTACCCGGGCCCGCTCACCATCATGAAGGTCCTTAATGATCATGAGCAGAGGGTCAGGGACTCCGAAAGCACGAAGAACAACCCAGAGCCCAGGCCTACTGATGGTATCATAGGCCTTGACCAGGTCAATAAAGCAGAGATGTAGGTCTTGTTGGAATTCCCTACACCTCTGCTGTAGCAGACGGACAGAAAATATGGCATATGTGCAGGACCGCCCTTTCCTGAAACCGCATTGGGGCTCCGCAAGCCTCTCCTCAGCGTGCCTAGCAAGGCGATGTTGAATAATCCTTGGCAGGACCTTTCCCGGCACACTGAGGAGTGAGATGCCCCTGTAGTTGTTGCAGTCTGTTCGGTCCCCCTTCTTAAAGAGGGGGACCACCAGGGCATCCTTCCAATCTTGCGGAACCGGTCCAGTGGTCCAGACTGTTGTTATGATGTCATATAGGGCAGTCTGTGCACAAACGCCACCCTCCCTGAGTATTTCGCTTGGGAGATCATCTCTGCCCGGTGCCTTTCTTGGTCTCAGACTCCGGATTGCCTTCAGTACTTCCTCAGCAGATGGCACCTCAGCCAGCCACTCGCAGGGGGTGACCTATTCCAATATTTGAGGCACCGCAGCCTCATCAGGGTTATCCCCACTTTGTGCCATGTTTTCCTGGCAGAGGGATTTATCTTCCCCCAGGACCTCACAGAAATGCTCACCAAATCTGCAAACCTGTTCTTGGGGGTCGGATATTGGATCACCGTTTTTTCCCCTAATGATGGTAATAGGTGTGGCGCTGCAAGTTACTTTTTTGATGGAGTTAAATAGTGATTTGTGATCGCGGGCCACTGAGGCAGTCTCCATCTCCTCAGCAACCCACGACCACCACCCATCCTTGCAGCGCCTTACGGCTCTCCGAACCTCCGAGCGAAGGCTGCGGTAAACCTCCTCATTCTCTGACGTAGGATGCTGTAGCCGATGAGAGTGGGCCTGTCGCTTTTTCTCAACTAACCTGAACACCTCCTCCGTCAGCCAGGGTTTCTGGGGAGGTCTGGACCGCGTACCCAAAGCAGTCATTCACAGACACACACTTAGACACAGACGTGTGTGTTTGTGATTTGTCTTAACCTTTACACACACACAAATACATCCTCGTTTGTTCAAGTCCGGGAATTTCCGTCAAAAGTTGAAGTCGAAACCAGCCAGGCAGCATATAAATGCCGCTCGCTCTTAATATTATCACCACCACCACAGCCCATTGGAATCGCGAGGAGAAAGTGGATAAGCACTTGTTAACGCCTGCTCGTTCTACACCTTCACAAGAATACGCCTTAGTATTTCAACACAGTAGGCATTCGCGACCAATACTCATAACGTGAGGGTTTGTTAGATCGCGTCAAACATCTAACCCAAATAAAACCTATTCAGTTATGGATACGTTGTCAGTTACGCTTGCCGATGTTGCGTGAATAACTGTGATTGCCCTGCGGAAATGTTTGCCGTTTAATTTTCACTGCACAATCCGTTCGACACTTTTCTCATATTTATCTACTCCCACGAACGTGATTCTTATCGTATCGGTTAGCAGCAAAGAGCGTCACGTTAGGGCTGTGAAGCAGGGATGAAGGAATGGCCACAGAGCGATGAGGACGTTGCAGATAAAGGGTACTATTGGAATTGTATAGACTGTGATTGTTAAAAATTTTGAGAATTAAGAAATTAAATGTGCTAATTAATTTTATCTTAAAAATAAATTAACACGTAAAAACAAAGTTTTTCACTATAAATCCTTTATATGCGTGGCGGCTAGAGTCCTCTCGTCCTCTGGCTTGAGATGGCTGCCACCTATGGGTCAGATGATTGCATGGCAGCATTAAGCAATTGGTAATTAAATATAATATTTTTGTCCTAAAAAGTGTAACATTTTGGAAAACATTTTTCACGAACATTAATTGTCACGCACAACGAGTCTGTGTGGAAAATGTCAGCTCGATTGGATCACGGGAAGTGGGTTAAAAACGACTGAAAGATTTGCACGGTCGTAAGCAAGCAAGTAAGTTAACTTAATATAAAGGATTTAATAAATGTTGCGTCTGTCTGTCCTTGTAACGCTTTTAACTAACAAACTGTTGGGTTTACATTTAATCAAAGTGCACAGATTACACAAACTAAGACCCCGGACAAACGATCGCTATTTGTCTTAGTCCTTGGTCCTATGGAACCAATAAAATCACACTTTGTAACAATGTGTGCGCTAAAGCACGCATCTGCGCATGCGTGGAAACGCTGACACGCGGTTGCCCAAGCAACGCACATGAACTTGCTGAGGTGATGGGAGGGAGGTTCTCCTTCACGTAAAAAAATGCCAAAAAACACAACACTGAGGTAAATTCTAAACTGTTTGATTTCCTTTTCTCCCACCTCACCCCAACGTGTGCAGTTACAACTATAAAGTCAGTAGATACTACGGTAGATTCAATAGATAAAACTATAGAGACAGTAGATACTCCTGTAGAGTCAGTAGATCGTACTGTAGAGTCAGTCGATACTATTATATAGTCAGTCGATAATGCTATAGAGTCAGTAGATACTACTATAGTGTCAGTAGATACAGTACTACTTTATAGTCAGTAGATACTACTGTAGAGTCAGTAGATACTACCGAAGAGTCAGCAGATACTACTGTAGAGTCAGTAGTTACTACTGTAGTGTCAGTAGATACTACTGTAGAGTAATTATATACTACTGTAGAGTCTGTAGATACTACTGTAGAGTCAGTAGATACTACTGTAGAGTCAATATATACTATTGTAGAGTCAGATACTACAGTAGAGTCAGTAGATACTACTATAGTGTCAGTAGATACTACTTTATAGTCAGTAGATACTACTGTAGATTAAGTATATACTACTGTAGAGTCAGCAGATACTACTGTAGAGTCAGTAGATACTACTGTAGAGTCAGTAGATACTACTGTAGTGTCAGTAGATACTACTGTAGAGTCAGTAGATACTATTGTAAAGTCAGTAGATACTACTGTAGTGTCAGTTGATACTGCTGTAGAGTAAGTAGATACTACTGTAGAGTCAGTAGATACGACTGTAGAGTCAGTAGATACTACTGTAGAGTCAGTAGATACTACTGTAGAGTCAGTAGATACTACTGTAGAGTCAGTAGATACTACTGTAGAGTCAGTAGATACTACTGTAGAGTCAGTAGATACTACTGTAGATTAAGTAGATACTACTGTAGAGTCAGCAGATACTACTGTAGTGTCAAAGAAATACTGTAGAGTCAGTAGATACTACTGTAGAGTCAGTAGATACTACTACAGTGTTAGTAGATACTTCCATAGAGTCAGTAGATACTACTGTAGAGTCAGTAGATACTACTGTAGAGTCAGTAGATACTACTGTAGAGTCAGTAGATACTACTGTAGAGTCAGTAGATACTACTGTAGAGTCAGTAGATACTACTGTAGAGTCAGTAGATACTACTGTAGAGTCAGTAGATACTACTGTAGAGTCAGTAGATACCACTATAGAGTCAGTAGATACTATTATAGAGTCACTAGATACGACTATAGAGTCGGTAGATACTACTATAGAGGCAGGAGATACTACTATAGAGTCAGTAGATACTACTATAGAGTCAGTAGATACTACTATAGAGTCAGTAGATACTACTATAGAGTCAGGAGATACTACCATAGAAGCAGGAGATACTACTATAGAGGCAGGAGATACTACTATAGAGGCAGGAGATACTACTGTAGAGTCAGTAATAACTACTGTAGAGTCAGTAGAGTCTACTATAGAGTCACTAGATACTACTATAGTCAGTTGATACTACTGTATTGACAGTAGATACTACTGTAGAGTCAGTAGATACTGCTGTAGAGTCAGTAGATACTGCTGTAGAGTCAGTAGATACTACTATAGAGTCAGTAGATACTACTATAGAGTCAGTAGATAGAGCTATAGAGTCAGTAGATACTACTGTAGAGTCAGTAGATACTGCTATAGAGTCAGTAGATACTACTGTAGTGTCAGTAGATACTACTATAGTGTCAGTAGATACGACTGTATAGTCAGTAGATACTACTGTTAAGTCAGCAGATTCTACTGTAGGGCCAGTAAATACTCATAGAGAGTCGTTAGATACTACTGTAGATTCAATTTCGATTTAAAGCTTTCGTGACTGCAGGGATTCTTCTTCTTGGTTCTTTCGGTAAAGTCATGTAGAACGGAAGTAATAAAATAATAAAAACAAAACATAGCAAAATAATAGAATATACTGTAGATTCAGTAGATACTACTATAGAGTCATTAGTTACTACTGTAGATTCAGTAGATACTACTATAGAGTCAGGAGATACTACTATAGAGTCAATAGATACTACTGTAGAGTCAGTAGATACTACTGTAGAGTCAGTAGATACTATTATAGAGTCACTAGATACGACTATAGAGTCGGTAGATACTACTATAGAGTCAGTAGATACTACTATAGAGGCAGGAGATACTACTATAGAGTCAGTAGATACTATTATAGAGTCAGGAGATACTACTACAGAGTCAGCAGATATTACTATAGAGTCAGTGAATACTACTGCAGAGTCCGTAAATACTACTGTAGAGTCAGTAGAGTGTACTATATAGTAACTAGATACTGCTGTAGAGTCAGTAGATACTGCTGTAGAGTCAGTAGATACTGCTGTAGAGTCAGTAGATACTACTGTAGAGTCAGCAGATACTACTATAGTCAGTAGATACTACTGTAGAGTCAGTAGATAGAGATATAGAGTCAGTAGATACTACTGTAGAGTTAGTAGATACTGCTATAGAGTCAGTAGATCTACTGTAATGTCAGTAGATACTACTGTAGATTCAGTAGATACTACTGGAGAGTCAGTAGATACTGCTGTAGTCAGCAGATACTACTATAGAGTCAGTAGATACTACTGTAGAGTCAGTAGATAGAGCTATAGAGTCAGTAGATACTACTGTAGAGTCAGTAGATACTACTATAGAGTCAGGAGATACTACTATAGAGTCAATAGATACTATTGTAGAGTCAGTAGATGCTACTGTAGAGTCAGTAGATGCTACTGTAGAGTCAGTAGATACTACTATAGAGTCAGCAGATACTACTGGAGATTCAGTAAATACTCATAGAGAGTCGGTAGATATTACTGTAGTGTCAGTATATACTAGTGTAGAGTCAGTAGATACTACTGGAGAGCCAGTAGATTTCACTGTACAGTCAGTAGATACTAATATAGAGTCAGTAGTTACTACTATAGAGTGAGTAGATACTACTGTAGAGTCAGTAGATACTCCTGTAGAGTCAGTAGATACTACTATAGAGCCACTACATACTACTTTTTCTGTTGTATGTTTGGTGTGTAGGGGCATGTAGGGTTGACAATTTTTGTAAACCTTTAAGATCAATTACCCACGACTTTCTATTACTTTTTGATTCGGGACTTCTGCAAGCCTCTTATAATTTTGTTGATGGACAAATGGACAGACAAACGGAACACCCAGCTTTAACAATAGCTTAGCGTTCGTGTATGTGTCTTCCTCAGTGTGTGTGTGTCGTGCCCACACTTAGTCATCCGCGTTGCACCGACGGCATCGACCGAGATAGCCAACCACTGTCCGGCCATGCAATGATCGGGCAAAGGCGGCGGCGAGGATGAAGAGACGAGTCCACTCCCAGCACTGGCAGCCCGGAGCTCCCCCTCTCCACCGCTTATATTCCCCTCGGCCCGGCCTGGCTCCACCCTGGCCACGCCTCCCTTCTGGAACCCTGTAGCGGGTTCCAGGGGCCTCTTGATGAGGTCTTCTGTGGCTCTTGCCCCAGTTCTTCCACCCTGCCGGTACACAGCAGCAGTGTATATGCTCGACGGCATGTGTGTAATGTTCTTGTATGGAGACGGAGTCGTCGTTGAGGCAACACGGTTTATTGATAATATAACAGGATACACTCAATCCCTAACACAAAGGGGTAGTGGCCCATTTCACCCACAATCTGGGGAGGTACAGCCTCCGGGCTATCGTACCGAGTTACCTTAGCTACTCTGACTTCTCTAGCCCTCCGGCTGGCTAGACCTAGGAGAGGCTGACCCACCGCTGGTCCGGTGAGTCCCTGACCACTGGCCCATCTGGAACTGGCCCTCAGAAGGACATCAGGCCGAGGGAACCTCAGGGTCCTAACCTGCGACCACTGGCACCGCACTGAGCCCTGGCCCTTTAAAGGATGTCGGTGGCTTGGGCTCCAGGGTCTTGTCTCCAGGCGGGTTTCTGGCTTCGGCTTGAGGCGAACTGCCCAGCGCTCTCAAGAACCCGCTTTATATACCATTTCCCACTGAGGGGCGGGGCTCTGTGGGATCGCACGCATCCCCCAGCCCCCTCCCCTCAGAGGGATCAGTTTAGTGTATATTAGTGTAGTATATAGCAGTGTATAGAAGTGTAGTGTATACATGTGTAGTGTATAGTAGTTTTGTGTATAGTGTAGTATATCGTGTAGTGCATACTAGTGTATCGTGTAGTGTATAGTAGTGTAGTAGTGTAGTGTATAGCAGTGTAGGGCATAGCAGTGTAGTATATAGTGTAGCGTATAGTAGTTTAGTGTCCAGTAGTATAGTGTATATTAGTGTAGTTTATATCAGTGTATAGAAGTGTAGTGTATAGCAGTGTAGTATAAAGTAGCGTAGTGTAGCGTAGTGTAGAGTATAGTAGTGTGGTGTATAGTAGGTTTTAATCTAAGTTGTCTTGTGGTTGTTGTTATTTGACTTGCATCCCAATGGGGTATTTATGCACATAAATTATGCTAATCATGGATATAATCGTATTTATTTATGCGGATGTTTGCTATTATGCTAATGTGGGCAGTTATGATAATTAGGCTTAGCTTCGTTGTCCAGGATCGTATTTATCAATCGGGATACTGCAATCATTCTTGCTTAAACATTATTTGATTAGTGTATTTATGTTAGGTCTCCAAATTAATATCTCAACGCAGGATACAGTTCTTATAAATAAGATTGTTATGCATAAACTTGGGAAAGAAACACTCAAACACTTGTGTTAAGCAATTTTAATTGTAAACACATGTCACTCTAATATGCGAACTCTCATGCTTGGAATGATTAACACAGTACTCCTGGAGATGTTCTCTTTATTGATCCGTGCATTTAACCCTCAGTGATTATTTTCAGACTGGGTAATCAGAACAATCAATTAATTCCACAGAGTAACGCGAGCATATCCGGCGACAGGTAGAGTCTTTAAACATGCATGCAACGATATTCATACGAAAGGCTATGAAAGCAAATTATTATACCCCAAAGGCGAAAGTATACATCAATAGATCCATCGTCAAGATTATATCATTAACGAAATGTCTTGGAACAATGGGGTGCGACGGTGGGTGTGCCCTCTTATGGGAGATTTATATATCTGGCGAAGCTTTAATTAATTCGTGGACAAGGTTCTATGGCAAAAAAAACAGGTTTAACACGATATTCTCTCTCTCTGAGCGTGTAGATTCGTGACGAAGGTTTCAAAAGTTTAGTTTACATCGATGAATCTATTGGTAATTTATGCGATTGAAAAAAAAACTGAGATAAAACAAAAATAAATAAAAAACGACTAAGGCACTTATAAACGACGTATTCTTATCACTCGATGAGCCGCGATGCCTCCACGGCCAGTTAGTGTTTCTCGTGTATGTGCGTGTGTATTGTCTCCTTGATAAATTATTGTATTAAGTAAAGGCCGGGCGCTGTGTCGTGAGCTTGTGGGGTGGGGGAGGGGCATACAAACAGCGGCTTTACGCCCTGCTCCCTAGCGCGGGCGTGTCCGCAGTGAGCCTTTGGCTCTCTCTCTCCACTGCTGGATGAGCGGCGTCGGCACGATGCTGTCCTTGAAGAGGCTCGGTCGCTCGTGGCGCTCGGTGGCGCTCGGCGATTCCGTCGTCAGATAGCGCGCGCAGCTCGTCAGCTGCTGGATGTATTGGTTCCCAGCTGGTGCAGGTCGGTGTGGTCGAACACACGGCGCATTCGATGGCGCTCTCCTCTTCCTCACGGGCGGCCGGTCAGGCTCTTTCCCCTGTTGGATGATGAGTTGACAGGACGCTCGCCACTTGTCCGCTGATGGCTGACACCCTTCGGTCGGTGGCGCTCGGTGGTGCCCGGTGGCCCCCGGTGGCGCCCGATGCTTTGTGGTGATGAACGAGGCTTTCGTTCGTTGGTGGAAGGCTTGGTCGACGTTTTGCGTTTCTACCCTTCCTTGCGGCTGATTGCTCGTCAGTGCAACTCTGTCGGCTCATACCGAACTCAGGCCCTAACGACCTCTCGTCCCATCTCTCCTCGAGGCACGACACCCATGGTTGGTGTGTGGGATGATGCCAACCCCAGCCGCAAGTGATGATGAAATTCTCGCTTGCAACTTTCATTAGCTAGCTGAGACCAGACCACTTTGAGTTTGAATGCGTTCTCGGATGTACACACACCAACGGAGTGGAAGAATGGCAGGTGCATCTTACAGGTGCCAAGTGGATGGTCAGGGGGCAGATTAGCTCCACGGTAGGTCCTGGTGTCAAGGACATGGGCTCGCATCCACTGTTCTGTCCCACTATAGTCCAGCAGATGTTGTTGCTTGTATCTGGCATGCATCCATGATGTTTTGTGGATGTGCCGATGTCGGAACAGCGTGTTGGTAATTACAAGCCCATGGGCTGCACTAGAAGACAAGCAGCCTTCTACCGTTGTTATTGAGCTAATCTGGCCCATACCTTCCAATCACTCCAGACCAGGTGCCAGCAACATGACCAACTCGGGCATTGAGTCGCCCAATAAGAGGACTTTATCCCGAGGGGCCACTTTAGCTAGGACCTGTAACAGGAGTTCATCGAAGGCATCTCACTCATAGTTTGGTCCATCATCAGTGAGGGCGTAAACAGCCACCTCCACAATTTCTTGCCTTCCTTGGATGGGGAGGTGAGACTACAGTTGCCTGGGGCTTACAGCTTCCCACATCTCACCGCCACGCACCCATGTCACCTTCATCATTTCGTTCAGAGGAAGAGTGTTTTTTTTTCAGTGGTTTTTCGCCATTGCAAGAGTTCACACACACACTGGATTAATTCGTTTCAAAGGGTTCTCCAAAAGGGTTACGACTTTATATGATTTGCTGTCTTCAATCCACTGTCAAATTTACATTCTTTTGCGTTCTCCCATTCACCTTTTGTTGTTGTTGTTTCCATAACAGTCGAAAACGCGTAGCAAATTAGTGGAGATATTTCCAGAATGGAAGACGAAGAGGATTGAGATCTTGAAAATGCTCGCCGGCATGATCGTTCAGCTGAAGAAGAGAATGCGAGACGGCAACATCTCCAAGGCCGCCGGCTCTTCCGCGAGCATCGGTGGTGGCATCATGCTCATCATCGGCTTAGCCCTCATCCCGGTGACCTTCGGCGCGTCTCTGGGCCTCAGCATCGCTGGCACCGTAATGGGGGTTGCTGGAGGCCTCGCGACCGCAGGAGCGTCGATCGCCATGCTGGTGATGAACAAAGCCTTGACCAAGCAGGCGACAGAAAATATCGAGCAGGATAAAATTGCCAGCGAGAACCTCGCCGAAGCGGTGCGGTCAGTTAACTCGGCGGCCAGCGAGCTCGAGATTGTCACCATGGACACGCTGGTGTCTGAGAGAGTTTCTCTTAAAGGAGGCACAGAACCTACAGGCAATGGGGAGAAACTCGGAGCTGCTGCTGGAGGATTTTTTGCTTCGGCGGCAATGAACGGAATATTGAGCAGTGTCTTGTGGATCGTAGTGAGCTCCATGGTCCACGTCATCGACGTCGCCAGCATGATCAAGACAGGGGTCGATCTGCACAAGGGGAGCCCGTCAGAGATAGCAGCGTACTGGCAGGAGATGTACGACATTTTGAAGTTGCACCTGATCGGAATGGTGAAGATCAACGATTACGTCGAGATAATTAAGAAATAGATGACAGGTATCCACCCCCTCGATACGTACAGCAAAGTCTCAGAGTACACGGTGGGGTCTCAGCGTACGCGGTTCCCTCTCGTACCGTGACCGACCAGCCCGATTCGTACTTACACTTGTACCCATATCACCCGCACAAGAAACGAGTCCACCCAGCTATAGCATATTTCCTATTGTTCATATACAGCACAGTGCACTCTAATAGTAATGTGGTAGTATAGTAATATAGTAGTATAAAGTAATAGTAGTAATATACAATAATATAGTAGTATAGTAATGTACACTTTTTGGTTCTTTCGGTAAAGTCACGTTGGTATGAAATAAAATAAAAATTATTTCCTACCTACGTGACTTTACCGAAAGAAACAAAGAGTATGGATTCCTGCAGTCACGAAAGCTTCAAATCAAGATATAGTAATGTAGTAGTATATAGTAGTATAGTGATATAGTAGTAGTAAAGTAATACAATCGTGGAGTAAAACAGTAGTATAGTTATATAGTAGCATACAGTAGTATAGTAATAGAGTAGTTTTTTGTAGTATAGTAATAAAGTAGATAGTAGTAGAGTTATACAGTAGTATAGTATTATATTGTAATATAGTAGTATATAGTAACATAATATTATATAGTATTATATAGTAATATATTGTATATAGTAGTATAGTATTCAGTAGTATATAAAAGTGTACACAAAGTAAATCTACTCTCGTGTAGGTGAACCCCAAATTACGCGAATTTGTGCTTAAGAAGGGAACACACAGAACCTGACCCCCACCACGGACTCTGAGACATTATTGTGTAGACACACACACATATACACTCTGAGAAATTACTGTGTAGACACACACAGATATATACTTACTCGGATACATTACTGTATAGACACACACACAGATATATACACTCTGAGACATTACAATATATAGTGAGACCTCACTGTATAGATAGACGGCGAGACATTACTGTACATATATACAGTGAAAACTAACTGTATATGTACAGTGAGACCTATCTGTATTCATATATACTCTGAGACATTACTATATACACAGTGAAACCTCACTATATATAGTGAGACCTTACTGTATAGATATATACACACTCTGAGACATTACTATATATATACAGTGAAACGTCACTGTATAGACACAGTGAAACATTACTGTATATATACAGTAAGATTTCACCGTATAGACACGAATTGACAGCGTTTTTCAGGAACCGCGTGTAAAGACGCACATTTAGCAAACCGTAGATTGGCTTTTCCCCATTGATTTAGAACGAGACGATCAGGGCTGTGAAGTGAGACCATTGTGTAGTTGCTCTCCCCGAGCTGTCAATGCTCTGAGACGTGTGGCATGGTCCTTGTGCTGGTCGCCTTTTGGCGTCGTTCTCTGGTCTCCCACTGCTGGTGAGACTAGGCCCTAAAGAAGTCTGCTGCCTCTGTTGTAGGCCATTCAGTTACCAAGAGAATGCCATGTAACATTGTAGTTGCATTATTATAAAGACAATGTCTACTAAGTAATACTATATTATACTGTCTACTGACACTGGTAGTGAGACAATGGTGGTGAGACTAGGCCCTAAAGAAGGCAGCTGCCTCTGTTGTAGGCCAATCAGTTACTAAGACAATGCAATGTAACATTGCAATTACGTTATTATTAAAGGCAATGTCTACTAAGTAACAGTATATTATTATATACTGGTCTACTGACACTGCTAGTGACACTAGGCCCGAAGGAAGGCTCCTGTTTCTGATGTAGACCAATAAGTTGCAAAGACACTGCCATCAATATGTAATTATCAGTCTTGATTTGGAGTTGTCGTGACTGGTTATTTCGGTAAAGTCACGTAGATATATATAATTATCAGGGTTATGTGTGTTTGTCTGTTCACCACAAGTTCCGTGTGGCGGTCAATGCAGTAACTTGATTGCTTGCTAAATATTTATTTCTGGTGTTTGGACATCTTAAAACGTACTCCTGCTGTTTCACTACCGCCAGAGAGGGTACACAGCACCCATTCTAAGTTGTCACACAATGAGCGGCGTATTTCGAATAATAATTACAAACTCTACGCCTAACCCCAACAACAGCAACATCGAAATACAGAAATACAGGGTGCTTCAAAAATTGTTGACACTTCCGAGAATTTGCAACGATACCACAAGGAACGCTCCTCCACGCTCTGTAGAGCACCTGGAGAAGGTTCCACTCAATGCGTTGACAATTATGGCGAACAAGTGGGAGACTCTTGACTTTTTGAAGCTGTTAAAATGACATTTGTTATCACGTTACAGTCAATTATTATCCATTCCTTTCCCATTAAAAACTATCGTCCCATGTAAATGTCAACATTTTTTTGAAGCAACCCTGTATATGAGCATCACTGTCCACACTGAAAAAAAACGTAAATGCTAAAACGATTGAATGGTTAATTTATAACCAAAAATGTTTTACATCACGTGCACACAAACACGTGTACACACACCCTACACACACGTGTACATACACACACGTCTACAAACATGTGTACACCCACCCTACACACACTTGTACATACACACACGTGTACACATATACACTTGCACACACGTGTACACCCACCCTACACACCCGTGTACACATAATCACGTGAAAACACCTACACACGTGTACACACATCACACGTGTACACACACACACGTGTGCACACACACACTACAAGTGCACACGCATCATTTTTTAAAGGTTTGTGTGTGTGGTAACTTTAATGTTGCTTATACCTTTGATTTGTGTAACCATTTCTTGATTTTTGGTTCCTGGTTTAGATTTTGAGGTGACGGGTTTCATGTTGACGTTGCTCGTACAATTTCAATTCACATTCCTCGATTGTTTTAGTTCATTCTTATTATCCGACGGATTTAATTCGCTGCACTAAGTAACAACAATTATCATCACCATGCATACGATGTAACCCTGAACTTGAGTATGCAAGGATAAGTATCATATTCAGCACAGAGTTGTGAGATGCAATGAGCATGGATGAAGATCAACATACAAATGAAATTGTCAATTGTCGAAGGTTCACTACTGGCAGGAGGTCATGGGACAGACCCTGCAGAGGTGCCATGGGTTGCCCACTGAAGATGACTGTCATATGCACCACCTATGCCCCCTACTGCGCTTTATATGCCCGGCACTCCGCTTGTTGTTTTGAGCGTCGTTCCTCTGCCCTCTGCTGTTACTGGAGGGCGACTGCCTCAAACTGCCCAGTAGCAGCATCCTTCACGAGCCTCCTCCACAGAGGCCGATCTTGACACCGCTGGTACCAGTCATCGGCAAGTCCACTCATCTCCACGTCCTCCTGTACCACGTCACTCCATCTCTTCTCTAGCCCGTGCCGCGCTCGTTTAGCCCCCTCAATCTGGCTGAACAAAATCTGTCGAGGCATGCGGTGGCTGGGCATGCAGGCTACATGACCCAGTCAACGCAGCCTTGCCTGCTGGAGGAGGTCACCGATTGGACTTTGTCAAGATCTTTCAAGGATTTGTAAGCTCCTCACACAATCCAGCCTGCAGGTTAAACCCAGGATGGATCGTATGCAGGGCCAGTCTGAATGTTTCTAACCGGCGAAGATGTTCCATTATGGTGGGGGGGGGGGCATGTTTCACAAACATAGAGAAGGGATGGAATGACCGTGTCCGAGGAGACCTGGAGCTTTGAGATGTAGTTAACATTTGTCTACTGGCACTCAACGTCTGGCCAATATTTTAACCTCTAAGCTGTGACACTTCATGTGAAATGTACGTGAACTGCTTATCGCGAATAAATATTGTGATTTATTAATAAATAAAAGCCTCTGTCCAATCACCTCGTCCGTTTGACGGACTGCCTGACCTCTTACCGAGACATTAATTGCTTTCTAAACGCACTAAGTAGTGTGGAATTGTACAACTTTCAATAGGTGCAATTGTGAACAACATCCATTTTAACACGTGGGGCTTCGCAACAAATATCATCCATAAAATAGTTGTAAATGTTGTGGATTTGCTCTCCAACACAACCGGTGTAGTGCTGTACTAGTATACTACACGGGACACTACACTATACACTACTATACAATACACTACTATACACTACACTACTATACACTACAATATACACCAGTGATGTACTATTAACGAATTGGCACCTGTTTACGTGACACTAAACCTTACTAATTGCCAGATGGTGGCGGGTTTAATGACACCACGTATTAAGTGTCTCGGCCTCGTTGTGCGCTGCATTGCACCGCTGTCCGAGTAGTTAACCTCACATTCAATAAACCATCATAGCCAGGGTGAACATCTGATTCCAACGTATTTAATGAATGAGCATGAATGAACATCAATGAACATCGATGAGTATCAATGGATTTCAACGAGTTTCAATTACTTTCAACGAGATTCATGGTTCTCAACGTGGTAAACTGATTAAAAAACAGAACACTAAATACAGCATACATTAATACTTGCACTATCAATCAGAGGTGTGGACTCGAGTCATGTGACTTGGACTCGAGTCAGACTCGAGTCATGAATTTGATGACTTGCGACTCGACTTGGACTTGCATAACAATGACTTTGTCCCACCTCTGAGATGTGGACTCGAGTCATGTGACTTGGACTCGAGTCAGACTCGAGTCATGAATTTGATGACTTGCGACTCGACTTGGACTTGCATAACAATGACTTTGTCCCACCTCTGCTATCAATACAGTGAATGAACACTGCAGCATCATAACATTGTCTTAGATAACATTAATCTCAACAAAATAGCCTGGATGGAACTGGTACCTACATTAGCACTGAATAGCTATACAACAAGAGAAAAAGCTACTGCGTTAAATAAGGTCACTTTGTGCAATCACCATACCGCAGCCTAAATGTGCAGTGCTGCATATAAGACTGAACTGTGGATGAGAAACTTCTTCCTCCTTGCTCTCAAGAACACATTAAAGATACATGGGCACAAGTCTGGCTCGACTTATCCAACTACAACTAATTTATTATCCAACTACAAATAACATTCACGAGAATTATCCAACTACAAATAACATTCACAATAATTATCGATAATGTTACTTCACGATAATTATCGATAATGTTACTTGTAGTTGGATAATTATCGTGAATGTTATTTGTAGTTGGATAAATCGTGTGTGTAAGTGGAGCAGGGTATGTGTGTAAGTGGAGCAGGCTATGTGTGTGTGTGTAAATGGAGAAGGCTATGTGTGTGTAAGTGGAGCAGGCTATGTGTGTGTAAGTGAAGCAGACTATGTGTGTGTACGTGGAGCAGGCGATGTGTGTGTACGTGGAGCAGGCTATGTGTGTAAGTGGAGCAGGCTGTGTGTGTGTGCAAGTGGCGAAGGCTATGTGTGTGTGTAATTAGAGCAGGATATGTGTGTGTGTAGTGCAGGCTGTGTGTAAGTGGAGCAGGATATGTGTGCGTGTGGTGCAGGCTGTGTGTGTAAGTGGAGCAAGCTATGTGTGAGTGTGAGTGGGGTGTGCGTGTGTAAGTGGAGCAGGCTATGTATGTGAGTGGTGGTGTGAGTGGGGTGTGTATGCACCTGGGTTGGTGTGCGCGAGTGGCTGGTAACCCCTCCAAGCACCACAGTGAATACTCTTTGGGTTTTTTCTGGGAAGTCAAGTAGGTGAAAATAAAAAATTAAAACAACTAAATTTAATCACGACGTTTCGGGCGCAACACAAGCGTCCGTCCTCAGGTGGGGACAAACAGCGAAATAACAATCGCATACTTCAGCGATCGTTTTTTCACTGTGTTTGTCTGCTACTGATACTGATACCCCTGCTGTTATGGAGTGACTCATGCTGCCAGCTATGGCTGTAAAGTTTGGTCGTACATGTTGTGTATATCGTTTATTGTTAAATTTGAATCGCAGTTCCTATGATCACTGTTACATTGTTTTTATAGCTTTATTTTGGTGATTTTGAAAACGTTTTGGTTTATCCATATTTGTTTGTTGTAGTACAGAGTTAGCCTGATAACTTTCATCTAAATTGTCTTATGGTTGTTATTGTTTGACTTGCATCCCACTGGGATTTTTCACACAGCGTTGATATACGGTGTTTTTTCTGGAAGACTCTGGAAAACTTTTTTCCTGGATTTTTTGTTGTTGCGTGGAGTCACTTAACGATGTTTCTTGTTCATGTTTTTGTGTGTTGCGGTTGCACTCGAGTCAAGAGCCGCATGGCTCACAGGGTTATACCTAATAAATGAACTGAAACTGAAAACTGAAATCCCTAATTTCGATCGGATCATTGGGGTTTATTAGTAATAAATCGGTATTTTGCGACCCCCACTGCCATTATGAAGCATATTATTACGTGCCAGGGACTCTATGAGGTGATAGGACAATAGTCTGAGTCCATAATTGGCTATAAGTAATGGCAAAGCGGTTACAAGCTACTCACAGAATTGTGCGCAGTTGCGTATACAGTATACGACTTCCCTGAAGGCATTCACCTTCAGCGAGCGCGATGCCAATCATGCAACGCGGTTCGAATTCGACCCTCGATCGATGGCTGTGCTATCGCCGCACACGTGTCGAATAAAAAAAGTCCTTACTTACTATCAAGTCCCTACTTACCAACAAGTCCATGCTTACTAACGACTCCTTACTTAATGATGACTCTTTACTTAGTAACAACTCCTTGCTTACTAACAACTCCTTACTTACTAACAACTGTGAGTCTCTCTCTGCTTGTGTGTCTGTCTTTGTGTCACCTTGTCTGTATTTTATCTCTCTCTCAAATTTAGCAATCTTTGGAAGAATGTAATCAACCAGGTAGAGTGTTGACTGTTGTATTAGCCGACTCTCTGTCGTATTGCATTTTATATATATAAGTATACTAGGTTTGTTTTCTATTTCATTCGTACCTGAATACGATTACTTGTGTTGCAATCGAAACGTCGTATTCTATTATTTCATTTATTTTCTTTCTACGTGACTTCACAAAAAGAACCAAAGAGTTTGTTCAAGTATACTTTGAGAAAGGTCTTGGAAAAACTTGACCTGAATCTCCATAGGGACTTGAAAATTTTATTTTGCCTGGGTTCAGATATTGACGTGGGCCAATTCGTTCAGACTTATCGGCATTCGCTAGAGGTAAGCACCTCGAACGTCCACAGCGTTTCAATTCCCAAGGTGTGCTCTTTCATTTGGGAAACGGATATACAGTATCCACGCTGCAAAAGAAATACCACATTCTGCCGAAGAGTTGCGGAGAGAGCGTTGGAGAAGTTAACAGTGGAGATGAAATACGTGATCTGGCTGTGGGAAGATTTTGATGTCCTCTACTGGAATAACTACAAGCCCCACTACTTTGACAAGTCCAAGCTGGGCAGTGAATTTGCGCAGGGGCACACCATTTCCTGGCACGAGACAAGTGAAAAAACCAAGAGATTGTGAATCGTATCCAAAGCTTAAATTCAAATCCCGGAGATCTTGCAAGATCACGCTTCACAACGAACCCGGCGCCCGTCGAAACACACTCCGGCGCGGCATTTCGTGGCGTCGACACGAGAGTGACAATTCGACTACGCGTGCATTTGCGTCGTCTGTCCAAGGACACGGACGCCGATTTCAAGAACACTTGGGGTTAAATTCTACGTCGGGGTTCGGCTTTGAGCACGGGAATCGAAGCGTACCGCGTGACGGAACTTGGGAAGAAAAGGCGCTGAGAGAAACGCAATCGCCGGATCGAAGTTTCCCGGAATTCCGAGCAGGAGGTCTGCGGCACCCTGCGGTCACAGACGCCTCGATAAAAACATTGAACGGATGTGTAGTGGTGGTATTGACGTGCGCCGACTGTGACAGTGATGGATCACGGGGCGGCGCGGGGTGCGGGGTTGGGCACGCGTTGTGGGCGTGGTGTGGACGCGCGCGCCGGGAGTGACAGATGACGGGGCGGCGCGGCGTGGGTGGTGAGGCACGATGATATGTGGGAAAAGAGGATCGTAGCCAGCGCCCAGCGATTGGTCGAATAAGTGGGTGCTCGCAGCGACGTCCGCAGGTGGGGTATAAAGGGGGACGCGCGAGAGCACTCGGGGAGAGTTACCCAGTTGAAGACCCGAATACGAAGCTGAAGACCTAGTGCCCCGAGACCCCTAGTCCCGCCGTCCTTGTGGGGACCGGGGCCCTGTGTGGCTCGGAGGCGAGGCTGTGGGACCCGGGGTCCGACGCCCCCGTGGGTCGGGCTGGGGACCCACAGTCGAGACGGATACCCCGGGCAGGGAGTGTCCCGAGTAGCTCAGTGGCGTTAGTCGCCGAGTAGCTAAGTGGATGTTGGTCATCCGAGTAGCTCAGTGGCGTTAGTCGCCGAGTAGCTAAGTGGGTGTTTGTCACCCGAGATACTAAGTGGATGTTGGTCATCCGAGTAGCTCAGTGGGCGTTAGTCGCCAAGTATTCCATCTGTGAAGGATGTCGTTCCTGAATTACAGTATCCTGGAGTCTACAAATTGAGTTGCATTTGTGGTGATTGCTACATTGGAGAAACAAAACGTCATGTTGCTGATCGTGTCCGCGAGCACAAGTCAGATCTGAAACACGGCAGAACTGATTCTTCGGCCGTTGCCGATCATTGCTACAACTCGGCGGGCTCTCATGAAATTGTCTTTTCCGAGACCAAGGTTCTCTGCAAGCCTCCTGGCTACCATCAAAGGTTTGTACACGAAGCCATACAAATATACAAACACAGACATAATTTTAACCGTGATGATGGGTACAAACTCAGTAATCACTGGAAAGATGTTATTAACCACGCAAAAAAGACGTAATTACACTTTTTGGACCATCTTATCTGACAGGCACTATTTTAATTTACTTCACCGAGTGTTAACATCCCCAGTTATTTTTAACAGTACTCTCTTCATTTTTCAGCCTGCATTGGTATAAACATGGGCATTTTCGTTCCTTTGTTCTATCATGTGTATCAGACCTCCCCTCCCCCCTTTCTGCCCATTGTGTTGGCGTGCGCAGCAGCCGCGTCCAAGCCGTCGCCAAATGTTTTTGTTGGCTCCCTCCCCCTCCCACCCCCCTCCCTCCCGATACGTTCCATTCATTGGCTACCACATTCTGATGAACTCCCCCCCCCCTCTCCTCCCCCCTTCAACTTGCTTATAAGGGATTACATCTTGAATCATTGCTTCACTTGATGCAGCTAATCTGGCTGTGACGGTCCCACCTGATGACGGAGACTTGTGTTGCCTCCGAAACGTCGTGAATTTTATTTTTATTTTTGTTTTGTTTTATTTTACTTTCATTACTTTTAATGTTTTACCTACGTGACTTTACCGAAAAAACCTGAGAATATGAATCATTGCAGTCACGAAAGCTTCAAATCTAGAGCTAAGTGGGTGTTTGTCACCCGAGATACTAAGTGGGTGGTTGTCACCCGAGATACTAAGTGGGTGTTTGTCACCCGAGATACAAAGTAGGTGTTAGTCACCTGTGAACGAGTTTGATAAAATAAAGAGTGTGTTACCCGTGAAGTCGTCTCCCGCCGAGTTACTACATTACAGATGCACACTTGGGGGGGTCGTTTTTCGTTGGACGTAGCGCAACATCGGTCGGTGAAAGAAACACACAGAGCACATTAGGAGGCCATTTTTAATACAAACGCAAGTCACCATTGGCCATTACACGACAGCCTCGTTCAACGTGAAAATATTATCTCATCTTATATTTACATAGCGCCTTTATATCCACGGCAAGTTACAAGAGTTCTTAGTGGTACAATGAGGTTAGCTGAAGGTGATGTGGTGGCATGAGAGAGGAGGCGAGGAGGAGGGGAAACAGAAGAGGTGCAGGGTAGGGATTTGTAGCAATCACACACGTGTCTACTTGTACACCCACCCACGAGTGTACACGTGTACACCCACACACGTGTACACCAACCCACACACACGTGTAAAACCACCCACACACACTTGTACACATACACCACACGTGTACACACACACGTGTACACACACACGAGTACACACACCACATGAGTACACACACCACATGAGTACACACACACGTGTACACCCACACACACACACGTGTACACCCACACACACACGTGTACACACCCACACGTGTACACCCACCCCTTGCAGCGGACTGAGTCTTTGCGCTGCATTGGCACCCAACGATTATGCCAATGTAGATGTTACTCACGTCTGACATAGTTATTGTTCACAATAGTGGTGTTTTTGTGGATCAGATCGCGTCAATGTATAAATCTTGTGTCGTTAAACCCGCCACCACCCGACACAGCCAATCACTAAGTTTTAGTGTCACGTAAACAGACCGCGCCAATTCGTTACCAGTGTATTGACGTAAATGAAGTCACTCTGGTGGTTTGGGGCCGGCCGCTGCCATCAAGGTGGAATTGTCAGCCTCAAGCTTCTCTCTGGCACCGGAGCAGCTGTGGCGTGGAAGCGTGGCCCTAGAGGACACGGTTCGGAGAACAGTCATGAGAGAGGCACGTGAGGGCGTGACAGGCTGGGTGACCCCGAGAGGGCACGTGTCTGGCGTGGGGTAGCGAAGGGGGGGCAAAAGGGGGGGCTGGAGGGACACGTCAAGCTCCCACGGGGAACTTCTGGGAAGTTCCAGAAGGAGGGAGAATCAAGGACAGGTCCCCGGGAGAGATCGCGGTTGTCTCTTGGAATCAACCCCGCCGGGCTACCGTCTCTTCGATCTTCGGGTCTTCGATCGTCACGCTCGGCATCGTGGGTCAGACAGTACGTTCCTGACCTGACTCTGTTATGTAGTTACACCTGTTGAGGTCTAGATAACTAAGTGTGTGTTATGCAGTTACCCTGTTGGGTGTTATAATAAAACGTGTTGCCTGACAGTTCAAGTGTGTGCCTCCTTGGAACCCACTACACTAGTACAGCACTAGCAGATAGTAGTGTAGTGTATAGTGTAGTGTATAGTAGTGTGGTGTGTTGTGTATATTAGTGTAGTGTATAATATAATGTATAGTAGAGTATAGTGTAGTGTACAGTGTAGTGTATAGTAGTGTAGTGTATAGTAGTGTAGTGTATAATGTAGTGTATAGTAGTGTGGTGTATAGTGTAGTGTATAGTGTTCTATACTCGTACATCACTACACCGGTTGTGTGTTGGAGAGCAAATCCACAACATTTACAACTATTTTATGGATTATATTGATCGCGACAGCCTACGTGTTAAAATGTCTGTTGTTCACAATTGCACCCATTGAAAGTTGTACAATTCTACACTACGTAGTGCGTTTACAAAGCAACAAATGTCACAGCAAGAGGTCAGGCAGTCCATCAAAAGGATGAGGTGATTGGACAAAGGCTTTTATTGATTAATAAACTACGATTAGTATTTGCGATAAACGGTGCACGTACTTTTCACATGGAGTGTCACAGCTTAGAGGTCATAATATTGGCCAAACGTTGGGTGCCCGTAGTCAAATGTTAAATACATCTCAATGCTCCAGGTCTCCTCGGCCATGGTGATTCCCTCCCTTCTCTATGCTTGAGAAACTTGGACCCCCCCCCCCATAATTGAACATTTTCGCCAGTTAGAAACATTGAGGTTGCCCTTTCTACGATCCATGATGGGTTTAACCTGCAGGCTGGATTGTGCGAGGAGCTCACACATCCTTGAAAGATCTGGAAACATTCCTATCAGTGAGCTCCTCCGGCAGGCAAAGTGGCGTTGGCTGGGCCATGTAGCCCCCATGCCCAGTCACCGCATGCACAAACAGCTTTTGTTCGGCCGGATAGAGGGGGCTAAACGGGCGCGGCACGGGCTAGAGAAGCGATGGAGTGATGTGGTACAGGAGGATGTGGAGCTGAGTGGACTTGCCGATGACTGGTAAAAGCGGGGTTAAGATCGGCCTCTGTGGAGGAGGCTTGTGAAGGACGCTGCTACTGGGCAGTTGGAGGCAGTCGCCCTCCAGTAACAGCAGAGGGCAGAGGAGCGACGCTCAAAGCAACGAGCGGAGTGCCAGGCAGATACAGCGCAGCAAGTTGGCACAATAGGGGGCATAGGTGGTGCATCTGAAAGTCATCTCAGTCGGTCAACCCATGGCACTTGCTGAGTCTGTCCCGTGACCTCCTCCAGCATCTAGCCTGGCACAGAAATACAACCCATGGCACCTGCAGGGTCCGTCCCGTGACCTCCTGCCAGCAGCGAGCCTTCGACATTGACAATGTCAGTTGTATCTTGATCTTCATCCATGCTCATTGCATCTCATAACGCTGTGCAGGATACGATAATTATCCTTGCACAATCTCGTTCAGGGTTACATCGTATTCATGGCGATGATCATTGTTGTTACTTAGTACAGCGATTTAAATCCGTCGGATAATCAGAATGAATTAAAGCAATCGAGGAATGTTAATATAAATTGGACGAGCAACGTCAACATGAAACCCGTCAGCTCAAAATCTAAAGCAGAAAACAAAAATCAAGAAATGGTTAAACAAATTAAAGGTATAAGCAACATAAAAGTTATCACACACACAGAGATATAGAAAATTACGTGTGTAGACGTGTGGAGTGAGTGTACACGTGTGTGGGAGTGTGTACACGTGTGTATGGGTGGGTGTAATTGTGTGTGTGTACACGTGTTTGTGTGTGTACACGTTTGGTGTGTGTGTGTACACGTGTGTGTTTGGGTGTGTGTACTCGTGTGTGTACACGTCTATGTGATTATTGTTTTGGGTTGTAAATTATCATTCAATCGTTTTACTATTTACGTGTGGACAGTGGCGCGTTAACAACGATGGAGCAATATTGTGAGACTCTGTGACTTTTTGAAGCTATTAACATTACATTTGTTATCACGTTACAGTCTATTATTATCCGTTCTTTTTCCATTGGACACGATAGTCCAATATAAGTGGTAAAACAATTGAAGCACCCTGTTTATCGATGTTGTTGTTGGGGTTAGGGATAGTGTTTGAATGATTATTAGAAATACACCGCTCATTGTGAACAACTTAGAATGGGTGCTGTGTACCCTCTCTGGCGGGAGTGAAACAGCAGGAGGTCGTGTTAAGATACTCAAACACCAAATAGAAACCTTTGCAAGGAATCAAGTTTCTGCATTGACCACCACACGGAACTTGTGGTGACCAGGCAAACAAAATCCATGGCTCGGGTCGTATATTGATGGCAGTGTCATTGAAACTGATTGGTCTACACGAGTGACAAGCAGCATGCATCTTTAGGGGCTAGTCTCACTGCCAGTGTCAGTAGACCAGGATAATAATATATTGTCACTTATGTATAAAGTATCTTTAATTATAATGTAATTATAACGTTACATTGCATTGACTTGGTAACTGATTGGCCTACACCAGAGGCAGCTGCCTTCTTTAGGGCCTAGTCTCACCACCATTGGCTCACTACCAGTGTCAGTAGACAGTATAATATATTATTACTTAGTAGACATTGTCTTTATAATAATGCAACTACAATGTTACATGGCATAGTCTTGGTAACTGAATGGCCTACAACAGAGGCAGCAGACTTCTTTAGGGCCTAGTCTCACCAGCAGTGGGAGACCAGAGAACGACGCCAAAGGCGGCCAGCACGAGGACCATGCCACACGTCTCAGAGCATTGACAGCTCGGGGAGAGCAACTACACAATGGTCTCACTTCACAGCCCTGATCGTCTCGTTCTAAATCAATGGGGAAAAGGCAATTTACGGTTTGCTAAATGTGCGTCTTTACACGCGGTTCCTGAAAAACGCAGTCAATTCTTGTCTATACGGTGAAACGTTACTGTATATATACAGTAATGTTTCACTGCCAATGCATACAGTGAAGTTTCACTGTATATATATACAGTAATGTCTCAGAGTATATATGAATACAGATAGGTCTCACTGTACATATACAGTTAGTTCTCACTGTATATATGTACAGTAATGTCTCACCGTCTATATATACAGTGAGGTCTCTATATATAGCAATGTCTCAGAGTGTATATATCTGTGTGTGTGTCTACACAGTAATGTCTCAGCGTGTATATAAGTGTGTGTGTGTCTACACAGTAATGTATCAGAGTGTATATAAGTGTGTGTGTCTACACAGTAATGTATCAGAGTGTATATGTTTGTGTGTCTACACAGTAATGTCTCAGCGTGTATATAAGTGTGTGTGTGTCTACACAGTAATGTATCAGAGTGTATATAAGTGTGTGTGTCTACACAGTAATGTTTCAGAGTGTATATATGTGTGTGTCTACACAGTAATGTTTCAGAGTGTATATAAGTGTGTGTGTCTACACAGTAATGTTTCAGAGTGTATATAAGTGTGTGTGTCTACACAGTAATGTATCAGTGTATATTTGTGTGTGTGTCTACACAGTAATGTATCAGAGTGTATATATTTGTGTGTCTACACAGTAATGTATCAGAGTATATAAGTGTGTGTGTCTACACAGTAATGTATCAGAGTGTATATGTGTGTGTGTCTACACAGTAATGTATCAGAGTGTATAAGTGTGTGTGTCTACACAGTAATGTATCAGAGTGTATATGTGTGTGTGTCTACACAGTAATGTTTCAGAGTGTATAAGTGTGTGTGTCTACACAGTAATGTATCAGAGTGTATATAAGTGTGTGTGTCTAGTGTCTACACAGTAATGTATCAGAGTGTATAAGTGTGTGTGTCTACACAGTAATGTTTCAGAGTGTATATGTGTGTGTGTCTACACAGTAATGTTTCAGAGTGTATAAGTGTGTGTGTCTACACAGTAATGTATCAGAGTATATAAGTGTGTGTGTCTACACAGTAATGTATCAGAGTGTATATGTGTGTGTGTCTACACAGTAATGTATCAGAGTGTATAAGTGTGTGTGTCTACACAGTAATGTATCAGAGTGTATATGTGTGTGTGTCTACACAGTAATGTTTCAGAGTGTATAAGTGTGTGTGTCTACACAGTAATGTATCAGAGTGTATATAAGTGTGTGTGTCTAGTGTCTACACAGTAATGTATCAGAGTGTATAAGTGTGTGTGTCTACACAGTAATGTTTCAGAGTGTATAAGTGTGTGTGTCTACACAGTAATGTTTCAGAGTGTATAAGTGTGTGTGTCTAGTGTCTACACAGTAATGTCTCAGAGTCCGTGGTGGGGGTCAGGTTCCGTGTGTTCCCTTCTTAAGTACAAATTCGCGTAATTTGGGGTTCACCTACACGAGAGTAGATATACTTTGTGTACACTTTGATATACTACTGAATACTATACTACTATATACAATATATTACTATATACTACTATATTACCATGTAATACTATGCTGCTATATACTACTATATTACAATATAATACTATACTACTATATTACTAAATACTACTTTATTACTATACTACAAAAAACTACTCTATTACTTTACTACTATATTATTATATAATACTATATTACTACATACTACTAAATCACTATTCTACTGTTTTACTCTACTATCGTATGACTTTACTACTATATCACTATACTTCTATATTACTATATATTACTACTATTATTATATACTACTATATAACTTGCTACCACATTAATATTAGAGTGTACTGTGCAGTATATGAAAAATTGGAAATATGCTATAGCTGGGACGACTCGTTTCTTGCGTGGGCAATATGGGCACAAGTATAAGTATGAATCTGGGGTGGTCAGTCACGGTACGAGCGGGAACCGCGTACGCTGAGCCCCCATCGTGTACTCTGAGACCTTGCTGTACGTATCGAGGGGGTGGATACCCGTCATCTATTTCCTAATTTTTTCGACGTAATCGTTGATTTTCGCCATTCCGATCAGGTGCAACTTCAAAATTTCGTACGTCCCCTGCCAGTGTGCTTCTATCTTTGACGGGTTTTTCTTGTGCAAATCGACCCCGGCCCGGATCAGGCTCACGACGTCCACGACCAGGAGCAGGGAGCCTAATGCGACCGCGGCCATCCGCATGCCGCCTGTCGCCACTCCCTTCGCCACCGCAAATCCGACATCGTTGGCCGCGTTGCCCACTTTCACCAACGCCTTTGAGTTTTTGACGATGTTCACCGTCGCATTCCCTGCGCTACGTGCCACCCCTATTGCACCCACGGTGACGCTGGCTGTCTCTAAGATGCCCAGGGGTGCTTTGCCACCTTCGCCTCCTTTGGCGGACACCCTCTCTGACACCAGCGTGCCCATAGCGACGACGTCGCGCTCGCTCGACGCCGAGCAAACGGACTGCACCACTTCGGCGAACCTCGCGCTCGCAATTTTATCCTTCTCGATAATTTCTGTCGCCTCCTTGGTCGAGGCTTTGTTCATCACCAGCACGGCGATCGACGCCCCCGCGGCCGTGATGCCTCCGGCAACCCCCGTGGCCGTGCCGGCGATGCTGAGGCCCAGAGATAAGCCCGCGGTCACCGGGGCGAGGGCAAAGCCGGCGATGACCATTGCACCGCCGACGATGCCCGCGGAAGCGCCAGTCGCCTTGGAGATGTTGCCATCGCGCTTCCTCTCCCTCAGCTGAATGATCATGCCGAGCAGCATCTTCAAGACCTCAATCCTCTTTGTCTTCCATTCGGGAAATATCTCCGCGAGTTCACTGTGCGCTCGCGACTGTTAGCAGTAAATGACGACGAAGACGACGACAAAAGGTGAAGGGAGAGATAGGTATGCAAATTAATTTAAATATGACAGAGGCACAAAGACAACCAATCACATAAAGTAGTCACTCTTTTCTGAGTACCCTTCGAAATGTATTCATCCAGTATGCGTGTGCGTGTGGCTATGAATGTGTGTCTATGTCCAGTAAAAACACCACATACCTCCTCGGTGGTGCCGGACAGTAACCCTGTGGCGGATGTGAGCAATGGCATGTGGAGGGAAGGCCAATTCCAAAATCGGCTATACCCCTTCATGGCTCTTGCAGACACCACAGAGGCCAAATAGGGGATCCAGATGGGTGCGAGGGGCTGGTTACACCTCTACCTTCAATTTAATTACCACCAGCCTCACGTCCTTTATCTGTTCTTCCACCACCTTCCTACTTCTAACCCCGCCCACTCCCCCCCCCCCCCGAGCACTCACGTGCCCTCCCCCTCCCCCTACCCCACACCCCCCCCTCTCTCTCTCTCCCCCTTTGCCTCCTCCCCCCTCTCTTACCTATATAACCTCTCGCCATGGCAGCTCTCCCGCCGACTTCATTTTCTTGCTGTGGTTGTCCCACCTGATGAAGATCACTTGTGTTGCGATCGAAACGTCGTGATTTGTTTTATTTTATTCTTACCTACTTGACTTTACCCAAAGGACCAAAGAATATCATGGATTCATGCTATAATGTTGACACCAGGACCTATCGTTGAACTTATCTGCCCACTGATCATCGACATGTCTTCTTACATATTAAAGTCTCCGCGCGCGCTTGTGAGGAATTTGGCTCTCGAACGGTGGGGTGTATGTAGAAATTTTTTTTACAGCCAACACGCCATAAGCTCCGCAGTGGGAATTGGCTATTCCTTTTTCACATCCGTCACCTTTAAATTAGTTCAATTAGCGTTTTTTGGCGATTTCACATTCATTATTTATCTCCACGCCCCACCCAAGCTGCAGGGGGGTTGCCCCCAGCAACGCACGCGCGTCATCGGTGGAGGGTGGAGGGGATTTTTTCTTCATGTTCAAAATGCAGTGTTCACGTCCTCTTCTCTCCCCCAACCCACCCCAATGTGTGCACTTACTACTCTAGGGTCGGTACATACTAATATTAAGGCACTTTGATACTTTTCTTGTAGGATTATTGTTGCTCGGGCTCTGCACGGGACTAGGCCTCACCACGCCAATGTAAAGTACAATTTTATTGAATCTTTTGCTATTAACTCAGGCTTATTGTTTACTATTATTAAACAAATAAGTTTAATAATATTACAAACATGTTTTTGTGCAGATAACAACTCTGCTTCATTTTTTACTATTATGAAACTAATAAGTTGAATAATATTACAATTAAAATTTTTGTGTGCAGAAAACTAACTTTTCATGATTAGGTTGATAAATATTTCCTTTTTTTAGTGCGTTTTTATGACGGTGCCACGGTGTACTGCCAGTCTGTGCTGTGGACTGATGCCTGCTGATTCATTAACGTCAGTGCACTGCCACTCTATCTACACTGTGAATTTTGCTTTTGCCCATTATGAGTGTATGCCAGTCTATAATCTGTTGCCTGCTTCTTTACCTCACTAAGTCTACTGCCAGTCTTCAATGTCGACTGTATCCTCCTTTTTCAGCTGCTGCCCGTATTGCCAGCTTTTAATGTCCACTGTAGCAATGCTTATGTCATTGAGTCGGCGTACTGGCAGCCTATCATCTACACTGTAGCCTGCTTCTCAACTTACCTGTATGTACTGCTGCTATTTTATGTACACTTTTTTCAGCTTATTTCTTCTATGCATTTCTATTGTTTCGATTGCTCACGTCCCGCTATTTACTGATACGTAGTACTGCAATGCTGATAGCTGTGCCATCATCGGGGATTGCTGTGCACGTCCATGTGTGTGTGTGAGTCGATGTGTGTGTTTCAGTCAATATGTGTGTGCTTGTAGGTCCATGCGTCTGTGTGTAAGTCCATGTGTGTGTCTGTCTTTTTAGAACCGACAATGCCCGATGTGTGTGCGTGTGTACGTCGATGTGTTTGCGTGTGTGTATCAGTCCAAGTGTGCGTGTCAGTCCATGTGTGTGTATCAGTCGCTGTGTGTGTGTTAGTGGATGTGTGTGCATGGCTGCATGTCAGTGTGTAAGTGCGTTTGTGTGTCTATGTGTGTCAGTCAATGTGTGTGTGTAAGTCTATACATGTGTGTGTGTCACTCGATGTGTGTGTGTAAGTCAATGTGTGTGTGAGTTGATATGTGTGTAACTCATATGTTTGTGTGTGTATACGGCAATGTGTGTGTCAGTCTATGTATGTGTGTGTGTGAGTCTATGTATGTGTGTGTGTCAGTCCTTGTGTGTGTGTCAATCCATGTGCGTGTGTGTTAGTCGATGTGTGTGCGTGGCTCCATGTTAGTCAGTGTAAGTCCATTTCTTTACGTGCCTGTAGGACCATGTGTCCGTGTTAGTCCATGTGTGTGCTTTATTGACCTGCTCAAGGCCTATGAGACCATCAGTAGGCCTGGGCTCTAGGTTGTTCTTCGTGCTTTCGGAGTCCCTGCCCCACTGCTCATGATCCTTAAGGACCTTCATGATGGTGAGCGGCCCCGTGTCAAACTACGTGGCCGTGAGTCAGAGCCATTCCCTCTACACCATGGGGTGCGACAGGGATGCCCTCTGGCTCCTACATTATTTTACATATATTTGGACCATGTAGTTCGTTAAGTCTTCAATGACTGTACCGGAAGAATTCCCATCTGGTACAGATACAATGGGAGGCTCATCGATGCCCGGGTGCAGTCACGGGATGGCTCCCTTTTGGTCAACCACGTTATGTATGCCGATTATCTGGTAATTCATGCTCACTCAGAGGAGGAGTTGGACGTGCTGCTGCTGAACCTGCAGCTTGCCACTAAGAGGTGGGGCCTTACCATCAGCCCACTAAAACTAAGCACCTGCCTGGCTATTTTGTTCCATTGGACAATCCAACCCCACAACTCACAATTGGTGATGGGGCAGTTGTGGAGAGAGTGGAGAGTTTCCCATACCTGCCCAGTGTGCTCATGACCGGCTCTGGTTTACCAACAGAGGTCTCACTCCGAATCAGTCGAGCGGCATTATCTTTTCATCAGCTGCGTAACACTGTGTGGAAGCTACCTGATCAACGATATGTGTGTGTGTGAGTCAATGTGTGTGTGTAAGTCGATGTGTGTGCGTCGGTCCATGTGTTTGTGTAAGTCCATGTGTATCTTAGTTCATATGTGTGTCTTTGTAAGTCCATATGTGTGTGTAGGTCAATGTGTGTGTGAGTCTATGTATGTGTGTAACTCCATGTGTGTGTGTCTAAAGTCGATGTCTGTCTGTGTGAGTCCATATGTGTGTGTGTGTGCATGTAAGTCAATGTTTTTATATGTGTGTGGGTGGATGTCTGTGTGTAAGTCGATGTGTGTGTCTTTTTTGCCCAGGCAACGCCGGGTACTTACCGCTAGTCATCTATAAGATGCGCCTGCCATTATTCCACTCTGGTGGTAGGAGTACACCCAGGACCCCTATTCAAACAAAGGGTGACCTGGTCTCAGCTAGCTGATGAAAGTTGCAAGCGAGAATTGAATCATTGCTTGTGGCTGGGGTTGGCATCATCCCCCACTCGTCCTGATGCCGAGAGGAAATAGGCGACATTTAGGACTTTTGGCTCATGCAGCTGCAATGGCTACTTTAGGTCCACCGACCAAACCTCTCCAGACACCATGGCTGATGGAGGAGGTGTTCCGGCTGGATGAGAAAAAGCGATAGGCCCACTCACACCATCTACAGCATGCCACGTCAGATAATTAGGAGGCTTACAACAGCTTTCGCTCGGAGGTTCGGAGAGCCGTGAGGCACTGGAACGATGAGTGGTGGAGGGGAAAACCGGAGTACCCGAAGAAAAATAATACGGGGACAGAAAGATAGATGCAGACTCCAAACACACCAAAGGCATCGTCAGGGTCGGAATCGAACCCCTGACCTCCCACGTGCCAGGAGGAAGTTGGGACCACTCACCCATTCCTCACCACCGCCCTGCACGGGTGGGGACGATTGTGGTGAGAATGCGTTTCCCTCATACGTTGCTCCTCCTTCCTTTGCCGCCTGTCGTATTTCATGAAGTTTCTTAGACACGAGCACATCCCTTGATGGCCCCACCAGTGTCGAAAGTGTCGTATCCTTCACACTGGGTTTGCTCTTCCATCGCCGCCCACACTCCTTTTGTGGGCAGAGGAATTCCGTCTGCGTCGATTCCAACTCCCAGTGGACCTCGATGCAGACCTCGCAGAAGCTGTGGCCGCACAACAACCTCATTGGATTGTAAAATAAACACTCACAAATCTGGCAGGTGAATACATCTGGTTGTGTCTGATCTGTACAAGAAAACACACACACACCACCACCAAGAAAAATGGCGATGATAGGGTCAATATTTTTTTAAAATATATCTGCCCATATACTCACAATACATCATAGACTCAGCACTGCTACCATAGACTCAGCACTGCTACCCATAGACTAATCACTGCTAGCCATGGACTCAGCACTGCGACCCTTAGACTCAGCACTGCTACCTATAGACTCAGCACTGCTACCCATAGACTCATCACTGCTTCCCATAGACCCAACACTGCCCATAGACTCAACACTGCCCATAGACTCAACACTGCCCATAGACTCAACACTAACCATAGACTAAACACTATCCATAGACTCAATACTGATACTCTTAGTTTTTTCGGTAAAGTCACGTAGGTAAAAAAATGAAATAAAAATTTATAAAAATAAAATAATAAAAATCACGACGTTTTGGAGGCAACACAAGTCTCCGTCATCAGGTGGGACCGTCACAGCCAGATTTACTGTATCAAGTGAGGCAGGGATTCCAAGATGCAAGTTCTTAAATACAAGTTAAGGGGGAGGGGGGGGAGCTTATCAGAATGTGGTAGCCAATGAATGGAACGTATTGGGAGGGGGGGGAGCTAAACGAGGTGTACGTAGACGTCGACGTGGACGTGTTTGTGCGCAAGTCCCTGTTGGTGCACATGATGACGTATTGGAAGGGGGGGGGGGCTAAAAGAGAGGACGAGGAGTACGTGTACGTGGACCTGTTTGTGCACACGCACCTGTTGGTGCACATGATAGAAGAGAACGAAAATGCTCATCTTGTTTTACCCAGTGTTGGCTGACAATCAAATACGAAAAAGGAGAGTACTGTTAAACGCTGGGGATGTTAACACTCGGTAAAGTACAATAGTGCCTGTCAGATGAGATGGTCCAAAAATGTGTAGTTAAATCTTTTTTTTTTGGACCATCTTATCTGACAGGCACTATTTTACTTTACCGAGTGTTAACATCCCCAGCGTTTAACAGTACTCTCCTTTTTCGTATTTCATTGTCAGCCAACACTGGTAAAAACAAGATGAGCATTTTCGTTATCTTCTATCATGTGCACCAACAGGTGCTTGTGCACAAACAGGTCCACGTACACGTACTCCTCGTTCTCTCTTTTAGCCCCCCCCCCTTCCAATACGTCATCATGTACACCAACAGGGACTTGCGCACAAACACGTCCACGTCGACGTCTACGTACACCTCTTTTAGCCCCGCCCCCCCTCCCAATACGTTCCATTCATTGGCTACCACATTCTGATAAGCTCCCCCCCCCCTTAACTTGTATTTAAGAACTTGCATCTTGGAATCCCTGCCTCACTTGATACAGCAAATCTGGCTGTGACGGTGCCAACTGATGACGGAGACTTGTGTTGCCTCCAAAACGTCGTGATTTTTTTATTTTTATAAATTTGAATTTCATTTTTTTACCTACGTGACTTTACTGAAAAAACTAAGAGTATGAATCCTTGCAGTCACGAAAGCTTCAAATCTAGAATCAATACTGATACCCATAGACTCAACACTACCCATAGACTCAACACTGATACCCATAGACTCAGCACTGCTACCCATAGATTCAGCATTGCTATACATAGACTCAGCACTGCTACCCTTAGACTCAGGACTGCTATCCATAGACCCACCACTTCCCATAAGCTCAACACTAACCATAGACTCAACACTACCCATAGACTCAAGACTACTCATAGACTGTAGTTGTAGTTCACCTTTGCTCTGTTCTGAGCCCATGTCGTTGCCGTGCCTCTTACAATCGCAGCCACGAGCGAGGTTCTTCCTGTGGAGAGTCTTGTGAGCAACACGGTGGGTTAGTGAGCTTGTGTAGTGTATAGTGTAGTGTATATTAGTGTAGTGTATAGTCGAGTATAGTTTCGTATATTCGTGGTGTAGTGTATTGTATAATGTAGTGTACAGTAGTGTATAGTGTAGTGTATGGTAGTGTATAGTGTAGTGTATAGTGTAGTGTATAGTAGTGTATAGAAGTGTAGTGTATAGTGTAAAGTAATTTATACTGTAGAGTATAGCACAGGATACTGCAGGACATAGCAGTGTATAGTGCAGTGTATAGTAGTGTATAGTGTAGTGTTTAGTGGTATATACTTTAGGGTATTTTAGCACATACTGTAGGTTATAGTGGTGTATATTGTACTGTATAGTAGTGGAAAGTGCAGTGTATAGTGTATTGTGTAGTTTATAGTGTAGTGTATAGTAGCGTAGTGTATAGTCTAGTGTATAGTAGGATACACTACACTATCCACTACTATGCACTACACTACTATTCACTCCAATACACTACACTACAATTCATTACTATACACTACACTACAATTCACTACTATAAGCTACACTACTATACACTATAGAGGACATTTTACACTACTGTACACTACACTACTATACACTACACTGTTATTCACTGCACTACTTTACACTACACTACTATACACTACACTACTATACACTACACTACTATACACTACTATACACTCCACTGATATACAATACATTTGTAGCGTCGGATCGCGTACGCACATGTGTAGAGCTGTAGATGGGCTGCACTTACCTGCAATGGCAGACAGGGCCCATCAGGGGCGGTACCTCGAGCCGGCGGGGGTGGGGTCGCTACGTTCCCCAGCCCAAAAGCAAGAGGGGGCTGCGGGGTGTCCTAGGATCCCCCGGGACCCCCCCCCCCTCCTGGAACTCTCGAGAAGAGAGGCGTGGCCAGAGGCTGACACAACGGGGAGGTGTATAAAAGCCGGACCTCTCCAGAGGTTCGAGGCAGTGCTACGAAGACTGAAGACCGAAAACTGAAGACCAGCTAGACTAGGGCCCTGGAACCTCGAGCCCGCTGCCCTTGTAAGGGCCGGGTCGAGCTTGGACCAGCGGTCGGGAACCGTACCTTGGCTGGGTCGGGTCAGGATAGCCTTCCCTAGGACATGAATAGCCGGAGGGCTGAGAGCCAGGTTAACCCAATGTGAGGGCACGCTAGCCCGGAGGCTGTACCTCCCGAGATAGGGAGGGGGGGTTAAGGGAGTTACTGTTAGTTATAAAGAAACATACCGTGTTGCCTCTACGACAACGTCTCCGTCTCCATAAAATAACTCATTACACATTATACACTACTATACACTAAATCTTGATTGAAGCTTTCGGGACTGCAGGAATCCATACACTACACTACTATACACTACACTACGATAAACTACACTATACACTAGCGCTGTACTAGTGACGAATTGGCACGTTCTGTTTATGTGACACAACCCTTACTAGTTGGCTGTGTCGGGTGGTGGCGGGTTTGAACGACACAACGTTTATATATTTACATGGCGATATAACCCAAAAACCTTCTATTATGGATGATATTGGTGGCGAAAGCGTTCGTGTTAAACTATATTGGTAGTGTTAGTCGATGGGCAGTATTGAGTCTATATGATCAGTGTTGAGTCGAAGGGGATACATCTTCTTGGTTCTTTCGGTAAAGTCACGTAGAAGGGAAGTAATAAAATAATAAAAATAAAACATAATAAACGACGTTTCGGCCACAACGCAAGCAGCCATCCTCACCTGAGAATGGCTGCTTGCGTTGTGGCCGAAACGTCGTGAGAATTATTTCATTTTATTATGTTTTATTTTTATTATTTTATTACTTCCCTTCTACGTGACTTTACCGAAAGAACCAAGAAGATGAATCTCTGCAGTCACGAAAGCTTTAAATCGAAATCGAAGGGGATAGTGTTGAGTCTATGGGCAGTGTTAGTCGTGGACGATCATATCAGACCATTTGATTCCCATCGATGCATTTTGTCCGAGGATTAGAATCACGTTTGTCAGAGCAGAGGAATAAAAGAAATGTGTCTAACGGATTGTGCAGTGAGAATTAAACACGAACATATCCGCAGAGAAATCACATTTATTCACGTAATGTCTGGTGAGCGGAAGTTACTTTAGTGTATCGTGATGACAACGTATCCATGATTAAATGTTTTTGGGGGGTTAGATGTTTGACGCGATCTAACAAACACTCTAGTTATGAGTATTGGTGGCAAACGCCTACTGTGTTGAAATGCTAAGGCGTATTCTTGTGAAGGCGTAGAAGGAGCAGGCGTTCTAAAGTCCTTACCCACTTTCTCCTCGCGATTCCAATCGGCTGTGGTGGTTGCAATGTTAAGAACGAGCGGTATTTCTACGTTGCCTGGCTGGTTTCAACTTGAACTGTGGCGCAAATATCCGAACTTGAACAAAGGGAATGTCTTTGTGTGTGTGTGAAGGATAAGTCAAAGACACACACACGAACACACCTGTGTGTGTGTCTTTGTGTGTGTGTCTGTGAAGGATAAAACAAAGACACACACAGACACGTGTGTGTGTCTTTAGTAGCATAGAGTGTATTGTAGTGGATAGTGTAATGTATATTAGTGTCTCGTGAAGTGAATAGCACTGTAACGACTCCAGGAGACACTGCTCTTGTGATTATTCTTCATTTGAAGAGACGTTCACTTGACACTACACTGCTATACTACAATATACACTACACTAATCCACACTACACTATAAACACTTTGTGTTATTTTACCATTTCTTTCCCGTCCGAGCAAAACTCTACCAATTCTGGCTATTCTGCTCGGACGGGGTAGAAATGGTAAAATAACACACAGTGTTTACCGAAAGAAAACGCACACTGACGCCTATCTGAATGCAGAGTCACACCATCACCCCGCACAGAAATCTGCTCTTATCAAGACGCTCATTCATCGAGCTAAGAAAGTGTCAGATGGTGACAGTTTGAGAAGTGTAATTCAACATGTTAAAGAAGCGCTGCAGATGAACGGTTACAATGATGCACAAATCAACAGGGTATTGAATACCAAAACCAAATCAAATAACAAGAGCATTTAAACTGCCCAAGTAATTAAAACAATCAAAATATCGTACATTGCGATAGTAACTGATAAACTAACCAAATGTTTGGAAAAACAAACATCCGAGTCAGATTTGGCACGGTACATAAAATACAGAAATTAATATCTGGTACAAAAGATGTATTACCGAAGCTATCAACAGAAGGTGTGTTACAGGATTGACTGCACGTGTGGTAAATGTTACGTTTGGCAAACAGGACGAATGATCATCACGAGACTAAAAGAACATCAGAGAAATATTAAATTCTCCCAAATACAACTGTCAGCAGTGCAGAACACACGTGCCAACAAGGACACTCAATTGATTTGATAATGTTGAAGTTTTTGTGCAAAACTAGCTACTACTGGCCAAGAATAATTAGAGAATCTATAGAAATTGACAGAAATCAAAATAACGTTAACCGTTCAGATAGCTACCGCCTTCGTCATGCGTGGAAGCGAATCATCAAATAATAATAATAATCTTGATTTGAAGCTTTCGTCACTGCAGGAATCCATACTTGTCCTTTCGGTAAAGTCACGTAGGTAGAAAAATAAATAACCAAAGAGTACATCAAATAATACATTATTTAAATGCATGCCTACAAAGGGCAGCATACTTCAATAGGGATTACTGTTGGTAGGGCTATTTTAATAAACACAATAGACAGGAAGGACAAGTTCAAAGGGCTCGCATAATGCACATGCATATTGTACGTTGCCTCAGTAACCCCCCCCCCCACACATTGTGCAAGAGTGCAGAAGGGTGTTCAACACATCTACGCCTCTATATAAGGAACGAAACAGGTGGACTTCTCCACAACTCTGGCTGTTGTCTGATGAAGCTGGTTGTAATTACTGTTGAAACGTCGTACTCAGTTTGTAAATGTTGTGGCTTGGCTCTCCAACACACAACCGGTGTACTGTACTAGTACACTACACTATACACTACACTACTATACACTCCACTATACACTCCACTATACACCACACTATATTCTACAACACTATACACTACTACACACAACTATACACTACACTGTACACTACTATACACTAGTGCTGTACTAGTGACGAATTGGCACGTTCTGTTTACGTGACAACCCTTACTAGTTGGCTGTGTCGGTTGGTGACGGATTTTAACGACACAATTATATCTGGATTTGAAGCTTTCATGACTGCAGGAACCCTTACTCTTTGGGTCGTTCGGCAAAGTCATGTAGGTATGAAATAAAATAAATCACGACGTTTCGGGCACAACATAAGCGTCCGTCATCAGGTGGGAAAGCATGGTCTGCTGCTGAGGCAGACTGTTTAAATATATTCTAAATGGGTGTAGCCCAAGGGTCAGAAAGAAGTGGGCTGGGCTAGTGATGTCAATGTGAGAGATTATCATGTTAATGTAAAATTGAAGAGTGGTGCAATCCAAAGGCATGAGAGTGCAGCCCAATGGGTGCAATCCAAAGGACATGCGAGCATGAGAGTGCAATCCAAAGGCATGAGAGTGCAATGCAAAGGACATGCGAGCATGAGCGATCTAAGAGAGAGGCATAGAGAGAGAGACACAGAGAGTTGGAAATAACAGCTGACATAGGCAGGTAGGATATATTTACGTGGCGATGTAACCCAAAAACCTCTATTATGGATGATATTGGTCTCGAAAGCCTACGTGTTTAACTATATACGGAGTGTTCGTCTATGAGCAGTGTGGAGTCTATTTGGGTAGTGTTAGTGTATGGGCAGTATTGAGTCTATATGATCAGTGTTGAGTCGAAGGGTTTGGAGAATAGGTTTTCCCCTTTTTTTTCTGGCAACAAAACAGGTGTTAAGATGTTAAAACACCAAACTGAAACCTTTGACAAGGAATCGTGTCTGTATTAACCACAAAACTTGTGGTCAGAATGCAAACAGAGCATGTTTTTTTTTGCATTCTGACCGCAATTATTGTGGCTAATGCAGACATGATTCCTTTTAAAATGTTTTAGTTTGGTGTTTTTACATCTTAACACACCTTTTTTGTTGCCAGAAAAAAGGGGAAAACCTCTTCTCATATTTTGGTACGTTAATCTGCAGCGCACCTTTAGTGTTGAGTCTATGGGCAGTGTTAGTCGTGGACGATCATATCAGACCATTTGATTGCCATCGATACATTTTGTCACGTTTGTCAGAGCAGAGAAATCACAGAAAAGTGTATAACGGATTATGCAGTGAGAATTAAACACGAACATATCCGCAGAGCAATCACAGTTATTCACGCAACGTCTGGCGAGAGAAAGTTACTTTAGTGTATCGTGATGACAATGCATCCATGATTAAATGTGTTTTTTGGGGGTTAAGATGTTGGACGAAATCTAACAAAAACTCTAGTTATGAGTATGGATCGCGAGCTCCTACTGTGTTGAAATGCTAAGGCGTATTCTTGTGAAGGTGTAGAAGGAGCAGACGTTGTAAAGTGCTTACCCACTTTCTCCTCGCGATTCCAAAGGGCTGTGGTGGTTGCAATGTTAAGAGCGAGCGGTATTTAAACGTTGCCTGGCTGGTTTCGACTTGAACTGTGGCGCAAATATCCGAACTTGAACAAAGGGAATGTCTTTGTGTGTGTGAAGGATAAGTCAAGGTCACTTTGTGTGCGCGGTTAATGTGTGTGTTTGTGAAGGATAAGACACACACATACACACTTGTATGTGTGTGTGTGTCTTTGTGTGTGTGTGAAGGATAAGACACACCCACACCTGTATGTGTGTGTGTGTCTTAGTGTGTGTGTCACAGACAACACAAAGACACACACACACTGCTGTGTGAAGAGTAAGACACACACACTGCTGTGTGTGTGTCTTACTCTTCACATACACAAAATACAGGTGTGTGCGTGTGTATTTGTGGGGAGCGGTAGTGTAGCGGTTAGCGCGCTGCGCTACGAACCTGGCGACCAGGGTTCGATTTCCGCTCACGGCCAAAGCCAGTGACGATTATCTGAACCCTTCCTGGGCCTCCCCTAGGTCGACCCAGCCTCAAATGAATACTTGGTGCGGTGTATAAACATCGCCACTAGGGAGACAAAGGCGGTTGGGCGTGGTGTTGGCCAACCATCCCCTTGTGGGCCGTGCCGGCTAACAGCACTTGCCCCTACAGTCTGTTAAGGCTATGGGGGATCTTTGTCCTTGATCTTTGTGTGTCTATGAAGGAAAAGACACAGACACACGTGACGTCGGATGCTGTAGCCGATGAAAGTGGGACTGTCGCTTTTTCTCAGCCATCCTGAACACCTGCTCTGTCAGCCAGGGTCTCTGGGGAGGTCTTGGACCGAGTACTCAAAGCAGCCATTGCAGCCGCAGGAGCCATAGTCCTAAACCTCGCCCATTTACCCTCGACATCAGGAGGAGCTGGGGACGATGCCAACCCCAGTTGTAAGCGAGACACGTGTACACACAACACACACGTGTACACCCACGTGTACACCCACACACAGGCACGTGTACACCCACCCACTCACTCACACCAAACGTGTGAATCCACAACAACAACAACCGCCATTCTCCACTAAGTGGCGGTGACGTCAGCACGACGCTCGTGCCAGGCTATGTGCACGTTGAGGCCACGTGAAGTGTGGGTGTGGGTATGGGTGAGTGTGGGTGAGTGTGGGTGAGTATGGGTGAGTGTGGGTGAGTATGGGTGAGTGTGGGTGAGTATGGGTGAGTGTGGGTGAGTGTGGGTGAGTGTGGTTGAGTGTGGGTGGGGGTGGGTGTGTGTGAGTATGGGTGAGTATGGGTGAGTGTGGGTGAGTGTGGGTGAGCAGGTGCCACGCGTCGACTGAGTCAGATGACTGGCTGGTGTGTTCACACACACGAGTTCAAACACCCACACACAGACACGTGTACACGTTCAAACCCACCCACACACGTGTACACCCACACATGTAAAAAAGTGTATAATTCCACACTACGTAGTGCGTTTATAAGCCCGTCAAACGGACGAGGTGATTGGATAGAGGCTTTTATTATTCGCGATAAGCGGTGTACGTACTTTTCACATGGAGTGTCACAGCTTAGAGGTCATAATATTGGCCAAACATTGAGTGCCCGTAGTTAAATGTTAACTACATCTCAAAGCTCCAGATCTCCTTGGCCACGGTCATTCCCTCCCTTCTCTATGCTTGAGAAACGTGGACCCCCCTAATTTAACATCTTCGCTGGTTAGAAACATTCAGGCTGGCTCTGCTTACGATCCATGCTGGGTTTAACCTGCAGGCTGGATTGTGTGAGGTCACACAATCCTTTAAAGATCTGGACACATTCCTATCAGTGAGCTCCTCCGGCAGGCAAGGCTGCGTTGGCTGGGTCATGTAGCCCGCATGCCCAGCCACCGTATGCCTGAACAGCTTTTGTTCGGCCGGATAGAGGGGGCTATAAGGGCACGGTACGGGCTAGAGAAGAGATGGAGTGATGCGGTACAAGATGATGTGAAACTGAGTGGACTTGCCGATGACTGGTACCGGCGGTGTCAAGATCGGCCTCTGTGGAGGAGGCTCGTGAAGGACGCTACTGGGCAGTTGGAGGCAGTCGCCCTCCAGCAACAACGGAGGGCGGAGGAGCGACGCTCACAACAACGAGCGGAGCGCCGGGTGGCTAAAGCACAGCAAGTTGGTACAGTAGGGGGCATAGGTGGTGCATCAGCCAGTCATCTCGGTCATCTCAGTCAGTCGACCCGTGGCACCTGCTGGGTCTGCCCCGTGACCTGCCAGCGGGCGTTCGATACTTCACGTGGTAGCCTCAAGGTGCACATGGCCTGGCACAAACGTCGTGGTGACGTCACCGCCACTTAGTGGCGAATGGCGGTTGTTGTTGTTGTGTGTGAAGTACAAACATCGATGTATTCTGTACTCCCACACATGAGGTGCAAACTGTTGGCGGAGTCGAGATCAGCACTGATGTTTTCCCTGCACAGGTAATGACTCAGCAGCGTCGTACGGCTGCTGATGCAGATACGACTGCGATTTCACACTCAGATTGGTCAAGCCACGGATAACATTTGGAAGAGTGGGTGGGTGATTGAACACGTGGGTGAGTCTTGGTGAGTATGGGTGAGTGTGGGGGAGTGTGGGTGAGTCTTGGTGAGTGTGGGTGAGTGTAGGGGAGTGTGGGTGGGCGGGTGTCTGTGGGTGAGTGTGTGATTGAGTGGGTGAGCAGGTGGGTTATTGAGTGCATGGGTGAGTGTGGGTGAGTGTGGGTATGGGTGGGTGTGGGTATGGGTGAGAATGGGTGAGTGTGGGTGAGTATGGGTGAGTGTGGGTGAGTGAGGGTGAGTGTGAGTATGGGAGAGTGTGGGTGAGTATGGGTGAGTGTGGGTGAGTGTGGGTATGGGTGGGTGTGGGTGAGTATGGGTGAGTGTAGATGAGTGTGGGTGAGTATGGATGAGTGTGGGTGAGTATGGGTGAGTGTGGGTGAGTATGGGTGAGTGTGGGTGAGTGTGGGTGAGTGAGTGTGGGTGAGTGAGGGTGAGGGTGGGTGAGTGAGGGTGAGTGTGGATGAGTTTGGGTGGGTGTGGGTGAGTATAGGTGAGTATGGGTGAGTGTGGGTGAGTATGGGTGAGTATGGGTGAGAGTGGGTGAGTGTGGGTGGGTATGGGTGAGTGTGAGTGGTGTTCGAATTCTTATGGTACCGCTGATGCTGTAGATGCAGAGACAACGGCTGCGATTTCACACTCAGCTTGGTCAAGCCACAGATAACAAGAAGGGGACAGCCAAAGATTCACAAAGAGACAACCAAAGAGTCACAGGTTTCAACGTCATCGTGTTGACGCGACGTGAAACGAGGAGACGCATTCAAGTCGAACTTTCGATTTATTGCGTTTGCCTTTTAAACGAAGCGCACTCTCATTTAACATCATAAAGAGGTCACCATTTGAATCAGCGTTGATTATAATCAACAGCTAAGAGCAGCATACCCAGCAAATAACATGAAGCCCCCCAACTCCCAGAAATAAACGCGCAATCGTGCTAAAATATAATCACAAGCAAAGTAATCCTCATTTATTACTCAGTGGTACAACATGACAACGATTGACAGGTGAACCTCATGGCGGTACCCCGGGGTACCCACAGTAACCCCCTGGCTCTCGCAAATGTGCGTGATATGGTCATTTTTAGTCCGTCGATGGTCGGCGACGCGGCAATCGACTCATCTCGAAGAGCCGTGCACCACGATGCGACGTTCAGAGTCGAACTTTTTCGACGACGGATTTTTTTCATGCTGAAGTTTTGGCGTTCCGACATCGTAGAGTGGCGCCGATGTCGGCTCGATTGGTACCCCAGTCGCGGAGTAAAAAATAGTGTCCCAGAAATGAAATATTTCACTGCCTCGGCCAGTTTGTATTATTTGGTAGCCCGGGTACCGCGCGTTGAGTCAGCAAAGCGTGCTTGGGGTCGCAACTCCAAACGAGGTCTGGTGGCGGCTCTAACTGCATTCGTAGAGCGTGGTGAGCATTGCAGATTTCAGATTACTACTACTAATATCATAAGCCACGAACGTGTGTGTGTGTGTCCCGCGTGTCACATCACTCCACATGCCGCACCTTTCCCCAATAACCATTAGCGGATGACGTGAGGCACCCCCCCCCCCCCTCATTAATAATCATGAGCTGAACAATTTCTCTATTGAATATTTCAGATTTTGCTGCCACACTCAACACCCGTCAATTGGACAGGCCAAAAAGCTGGTTTGTTGTTACAAGTGATCACTTGGTGTTGTTGTTGTTGTTCTTTTTGTTGTGTGTTTGATGTTGTTTGTTGTTTTGTTGTTGTTTTTGCTTTTTGTTGTTTGTTGTTCTTTTAGCTGTTTTGTTGTTTATTGTTTGTTTGTTGTTGTCGCGAGCGCTGCTGACACTCGACCCTTCGGCGAGGCGTTGACATCGCTTCGAGCAACGGCCACGTGACAAGCGACGTTGATCTGCGTCTGCGTGCATTGCGTCACGCAAGAATGTGCAGGCAAAAGATTCACATCTACACACACATCCACATCCACCCACACACACATCAACAACAACAACAACCGCCATTCGCCACTAAGTGGCGGTGACGTCACCACGACGCTTGTGCCAGGCCATGTGCACCTTGAGGCCACGTGAAGTGTCGAACGCCCGCTGGCAGGAGGTCACGGGGCAGACCCAGGTGCCACGGGTCGACTGACCGAGATGACCGAGATGACTGGCTGATGCACCACCTGTGCCCCCTACTGTACCAACTTGCTGTGCTATAGCCACCCGGCGCTCCGCTCGTTGTTGTGAGCGTCGCTCCTCCGCCCTCCGTTGTTGTTGGAGGGCGACTGCCTCCAACTGCCCAGTAGCGTCCTTCACGAGCCTCCTCCACAGAGGCCGATCTTGACACCGCTGGTACCAGTCATCGGCAAGTCCACTCAGCTCCACGTCCTCCTGTACCACATCACTCCATCTCTTCTCTAGCCCGTGCCGCGCCCGTTTAGCCCCCTCGATCCGGCCGAACAAAAGCTGTTTAGGCATGCGGTGGCTGGGCATGCGGGCTACATGACCCAGCCAACGCAGCCTTGCCTGCCGGAGGAGCTCACTGATGGGACTTTGCCCAGATCTTTCAAGGACTTGTGAGCTCCTCACACAATCCAGCCTGGTTAAACCCAAGATGGATCGTAGGCAGGCCAGCCTAAATGTTTCCAACCGGCGAAGATGCTCCACTAGGGGGGTCCACGTTTCGCAAGCGTAGAGAAGGGAGGGAATGACCGTGGCCGAGAAGACCTGAAGCTTCGTGCGGAGCGACAGACCAGGTAGCTTCCACACAGCGTTACGCAACCGATGAAAAGATATTGCCGCTCGACTGATTCGGAGTGAGACCTCTGCTGATAAACTGGAGCCGGTCATAAGCACACTGCCCAGGTATGGGAAACTCTCCACTCTCTCCACAACTGCCCCATCACCAATTGGGAGTTGTGGGGGTGGAGTGTCCGATGGTACAAAATACCCAGGCAGGTGCTTAGTTTTGGTGGGGCTGATGGTAAGGCCCCACCTCTTAGTGGCACGCTCCAGTCTCAGCAGCAGCGTCTCCAACTCCTCTTCTGAATGAGCAGCTATTACCAAATCATCGGCATACATAACGTGGTTGACCAATAGGGAACCATCCCTTGATCGCACCCGGGCGTCGATCAGCCTCCCATTATATCTGTACCAAATGGAAATTCCCCCGGTACAGCTATTGAAGGCTTCACGAACTACGCAGTCGAAATAGATGTTAAATAATGTGGGAGCCAGAGGACATCTCTGTCGCACCCCAAGGTGTACAGGGAAAGGCTCCGACTCCCGGCCACGTAGTTTTACCCGGGCCCGCTCACCATCATGAAGGTCCTTAATGGTCGTGAGCAGAGGGTCAGGGACTCCGAAAGCACGAAGAACAACCCAGAGCCCAGTCCTACTGATGGTATCATAGGCCTTGACCAGGTCAATAAAGCAGAGATGTAGGTCTTTTTGGAATTCCCTACACCTCTGCTGTAGTAGACGGACAGAAAATATGGCATCTGTGCAGGACCGCCCTTTCCTGAAACCGCATTGGGGCTCCGCAAGCCTCTCCTCAGCGTGCCTAGCAAGGCGATGTTGAATAATCCTTGCCAGGACCTTACCCGGCACACTGAGGAGTGAGATGCCCCTGTAGTTGTTACAGTCGGTACGGTCCCCCTTCTTAAAGAGGGGGACCACCAGGGCATCCTTCCAGTCCTGCGGAACTCGTCCAGTGGTCCAGACTGTTGTTATGATGTCATATAGGGCAGTCTGTGCACAAACGCCACCCTCCCTCAGCATTTCGCTTGGGAGATCATCTCTGCCCGGTGCCTTCCCTGGTCTCAGACTCCGGATCGCCCTCAGTACTTTCTCAACAGCTGGCACCTCAGCCAGCCACTCACAGGGGGTGACCTCTTCCAATATTTGAGGCACCGCAGCCTCAGCAGGGTTATCCCCACTTTGTGCCATGATGTTTTCCTGGCTGAGAGATTTTCCCTCCCCCAGGACCTCACAGAAATGCTCAGCAAATCTGCAAACCTGTTCCTGGGGGTCGGAGATTGGATCACCGTTTTTTCCTCTAATGATGGTAATAGGTGTGGCGCTGCAGGTTACTTTTTTGATGGAGTTAAATAGTGATTTGTGATCGCGGGCCACTGAGGCAGACTCCATCTCCTCAGCAACCCGCGACCACCACCCATCCTTACAGCGCCTTACGGCTCTCCGAACCTCCGAGCGAAGGCTGCGGTAAACCTCCTCATACTCTGACGTGGGATGCTGTAGGCGATGAGAGTGGGCCTGTCGCTTTTTCTCAATTAACCTGAACACATCCTCTGTCAGCCAGGGTTTCTGGGGAGGTCTGGACCGCGTACCCAAAGCAGCCATTGCAGCTGCATGAGTCACAGTCTTAAACCTCGCCCATTTACCCTCGACATCAGGTGGAGTGGGGGACGATGCCAACCCCAGCTGCAAGCGATGATGAAATTCTCGCTTGCAACTTTCATCAGCTAACTGAGACCAGGCCACTTTTGGTTGGAATGGGATCCTGGGTGTACACCCACCACCGGAGTGGAAGAATGGCAGGCGCATCTTACAGATGACTAGTCGATGGTCAGAGGGCAGATCAGCTCCACGGTAGGTCCTGGTGTCAAGGACATGGGCTCGCATCCGCTGGTCCGTCACTATGTAGTCCAGCAGATGTTCTTGCTTGGACCCGGCATGTATCCATGATGTTGTGTGGATGCGTCGATGCCGGAAGAGCGTGTTGGTAATTACAAGCCCATGGGCTGCACAAAAATCTAGCAGCCTCCTACCGTTATTATTGAGCTGATCTGGCCCATGCCTTCCAATCACTCCAGACCAGGTGCCAGCATCATGACCAACTCGGGCATTGAAGTCACCCAACAAGATGACTCTGTCCCGAGTGGCCACTTTAGCCAGCACCTGTGACAGGAGGTCATAGAAAGCGTCTGACTCATCGGCTTTGCCTGCATCCCTCCACGAATGTTTGTCTTCGGTGGGGGCATAAGTAACCACGACCACCACTCCTCGCCTCTGATTGATGGGAAGGCGAGCCCAGAGTATCCTGGGGCTTACAGCTTCCCACACCTCACCGCCACGCTCCCACGCCCCCTTCATTCTTTTGTTCAGAAGAAGAGCCACACCCTGTTGTTTGGCAGTCTCCTGCCCCGAGTAGAGGACTGTCCACCCCTCATGGTGGCAGGATCCAGAACCGGTCCACCGGACCTCCTGAATGCCACAGAGATCCAGGCGGTACCGGTCCAGCTCCCGACAGAGGAGTGGCAGCCTCTCCTCCGCAGTGAGCGTTCGAACATTCCACGTGGCCATCCGCAATGGTTTTTCGTTGTTTCTGGAGGAGCCCCGAGGGTGAAAATTCAATCTCCTGGCTCCGCCAAATGGGGTTTGGCCAGGAGACGTCATAAAAGCCTGACCCCCCGGGGCCTCCGGCACAAGCTTATTAATTACAGGTTTATGTTTAATTCGTAGTTTAGTGGTGGTTAATTGAAGGTGGAGGGGTTACCAGCCCCTCGCACCCGTCCAGAGCCCCCGTTTAGCCACTGTGGTGGTCACAGACGCCATGAGGGGAGAGGCCAATGGGCATTGGCCCTCCCCCCACAGCACTGCCCACGACAGTGTTGCCCGTCCGGCACACACATCTAGACACACACATCCACACACACACAAATCCACACACATCCACACACACATCTACACACACACACATTTACACACATCCACATCCACACACACATCTACACACACCCACACAGCCACACACACATCTACACACACATCCCACACATCTACACACACACATCTACATCCACACACACACACATCTACACACACACACATCCACACACACACATCTACACACACATTTACACACACACACACACATCTACACCTACACACACATCTACACACACACAGGGTGCTTCAACACGATGTCAACACTCCTGAGAATGTTCAAACGATACCACGAGAAACGCGCCAACGGGCTCTTGGAGAAGATTCCAGGCGCACGTTGACAACGATGGCGAATAAGTGGGAGACACTTTGACCTTTTGAAGCTGTTAACATTACATTTTTTATCGTGTTAAATTCTATTATTATCCGTTCTTTTTCCATTGAACACAATAGACCCGTATAAGTGTTTACATTTTTTTCGAAGCAGATGAAAATCCACCTCGAAGTTGAATGTCTATTATTGCTCTGAACTCCTCCTTCTTTTGTTTCAGGATTGCAATTGGGCAGTGTTGTTTTTCCCATTTATCTTGACAGACTGACATGAGTTCTCCAAATTTACAGAGAGTGAATAAGTGGGCTTCCCACTTGATTTTTGTCGGAAGTTTAATGCGATGTTTATCTTCATGATGACGTATAGATGTTTCTATTCTTCTTTTTAGTTCACGAATCATACCATTTTCAAAATGCTCAGCCTGCTTATTCTCGAGTATTAGCTTAGGCAATGATTCTAAATCATTCTCTATCGAAGTGATATTTGCAATTATGTCATTATAGGTATATGTCGATGGCCATGGCCATTTCCATGACCAGATCTTTCCTGCTCCTACTTCTACATCTCTGATATCAAGTGGCTTCAGAGATGTCTTGTTACCGTATCGAGCAGTTATAGCAGGTGCTTGCTCATATTCATCTTCTAGCTCCGCTTTGAGTTTTATATCATCTGGTAAATCCTTGCTCATCGAAGTAGCGATCCAGGAGAGACTCGATAGAATATTCTCGACAATAATGCTGCGTTTCTCATCAGATAAATTTCCAGTTGGCCGTTTCATCAATTCCGTTTGTACGGATCGCTTAATTTCCTCCAAGAACTGCTCCGAGCAGCCTTGATGCAAAGCGGCGGCGTCCAGTATCTGTGTGAGGGTCGTCAAAGTGGACTGGCGGATGCGCTGTACGTAGCTGTTAACCGTTTTTCTTATCTCGAGCTCGAACTGTGTTTCCTGTAAACTATAGATTTTTGTAGAGACATCTTCACATGCCCTGCATGGGGATGTTTTTGATGCACCATCGTTACAGCCATAAGGCACCGCATTGAATTCTTTTTCGAATATTCTCAACAAATTTTGGTAAGCCAGATGTTGAGTATTTGCATTCCAATTCTGCACCTCCATACGCATTTGTCTTTTCAGCTTCTCTCTGTGTGAAAAAAATGCCGCATCAGCGGCCTCTTTCACGGCTGCAATTCGATGACCACGATCAATGAATCTGTAAATCTCTTTGATGTTGTTGAATCGGACGGCAAAATTGTCCTTGGAGACGCAACTCCACAAGCTCTGTAAACGCGATTGCCAGTCTGAGAACAGCACCGAGCCACCTGACGTTGCACAAGTATCCAGGATCGTTTTATACAGATCCAGCACGTCCTCGTGGTACTGCTCTGAAGGGGGAGAACCAGCACTAGCCCCGTTCTTGAACGGGCGGAATTGTTTCAGAAGCTTCCCAATCTGGATTCTGTCAGTCAGGTTCTTCAAGCAGCTGACATCGGCAATGCCCATGTCAAAATCCTTATTTTCCGTAAGCCGCAGTGCCTTGTCAATCGCTTGGCAGAATTGGTTTTGTGCCGATAACATCATGGCCGAGTTCCTCTCCGTGAGATGCTGCACCATGAAAATGTCCGGCGCCATCTTCACCTCTTCGAGCCGAGCCATCGCGACGATCGCGATCTGCAGGATTTCAGTCAAATCCCGCATGTACTCCCCGAGGACGTTGATGAGCGTGAGGTTGCTCACGCTCATCGCGAACGTTGCGAGAATTCGGTCCTTTTGCTCCGCGTTGTCGTCGCTCATTTTCTCCGGCGCCCCAAGTCCCTCGGTGTCGATGAGCACGATCGCGTCGCATTTGAGCTTCTCCACGAGCTCCTCTTCCAAGAAGAGCAGCCTCATGAAGAGACCGCGTGTGCAGCGGCCAATGGAGACGGCGAATTTGCAAGCGAAGAGGGCGTTCAGGAGTGTGGATTTCCCAGACGACTGCAACCCCAGTATTGAGATCACGAATATGCGGAGTGTTGGGAAGTTGCGGGAAATGTATTGAAAGATGTCTGACAACCACACTCCGGGCATTTCGCTGGTGTCACCGTTAAGCAGTTCAATGGCATGGCCTTGGGTGAGCAACTCTCCATACAATTTTGGAAATGTTAATATGTCTTCACTTTTTTTTTGACCCCCTTGCACTATCTCATAAATATGACCCAATTCACGAAAGAAATGCTCCAAACCAAGACTCATATGGTCTAGCTCTTTCAAGTTATCGTCAATATCCATTTTTATTTTATACACAAATTTCCTGTTTTGATTAATTGTAACTGTTTGCCGTTTCAAGTCCTCAATTTTAGTGGCAACCTTTTGTCTAATATTCGAGGATTCTGCATTGGATAGGAGTGAGATATCTCTCTCAAGGTGGGCCATGGCTTTTAGTCTTTCTGAAAGAGGCAGGCTCAAAACTGCCCCATAATGTGTCATCAACTGCAGAAGCATCGTGTCGTCTCTCCGTAATCTTAACAGATTTGTTTTTTGACTGGTTGCATGCATTTGAAAATGCATCGCTTTTCTAATTTCTTTACACGTCTTCTGTCGAACGAAATCTACCACTCGTTGTGACTCGACACATTCAATCCCGTGTGCGAGAGACAGTGGGTCGCATATTTCGTCGCTTTCAAGCTTCCGGTTCAGCGTAATTTTTTTAGAAGGCATTTTTAGAATGTCTCTGAAAATGGAGCGCACCTTCTCCAGAGTAGCGTACTTTGTCAGCGTTGATGTCTGAATGATGATTTCGTCCGCTTCGTCGCAGTCCGCTGAAGGATCGACAAGAAGGATGAAGGATTCATCTTCAGAACGTGCATGTTTGCCAAACTCCTCATTTCTCTTTGCCAAGACATTATTTGTTCCTGGCATCATGAAAATCAGGTATGCTGAGGTGAACGGCTTCATAAATTCGAGAGTTGTTGGGTGCTCGAGGGCATCGCCGTGGAGGTTCGCGAGGAGCACAATCTCCTGCTGCCCCTGCGAGTAAAACTGCTGCATGACAGAGTCCCACAGGCTGGCGCTGCACGTCTCCTGTGTGAGCCACGTGAACTCCACCGTCCCGGCCAGGGTCAAGGGTGGCCCTCTCTGGGCTCCTGGTTTCCCACATGACGAGAACATGTTCTCCACGGCCATGAGCTGGTTGAGGATTGTGCTCTTCCCGCAAGAACCGCTGCCGAGTCTAACGGCCAGGATGAGTCTGAAAGGGCTGAGGAACAGGTGGTTCTCAGCAATGACGCCAGATTGGGCCTCCCACTTAATCGTGTTGCCGGCAAGCAGAGGAAGCATCACCTTCAACTTGCCTGCAAGTTCCAGATCTGGCATCACCAGTGGGAGCGCCATTGGGAACTTGGTCATTATCTGCAGCATCTCTTGAACGACTGTGCAATCAGCAGCGCTGAGCAGAGCAACGATGCAGTCGAGTCGAGACAGGGAAGCTTTGTTCTGCTGTCGGGTCTGCCGAGCATTGCGCACATTAACAATGTTAGCTGTAAATATGGGACGTTTACTGGCATGGCCACTGACGGTTGCAGTTTCTCTTTGACCCAACCTACAGATCGCATCTGCTCGAAAAATATTGCCTCCCAACATTTTTAATGTCTGCATAACATATGGCAGAGCTTCATTCATGATTGATGATATTTTTTCAGAGGAAAAATCTGGTTGATTGATAATTCCACGCACCATCACGTACTCATAAGGTGTAATCATTGTCAAGGATTTGCCAAATACTGAGTGCCAATCTTCACGCACCAGCACAACCGCTTTCTTAACTTGCACACTGGTGGTAGTTGCTTTATGATCAACCTTCACATCGATACCAACATCTCTCTGCATTTTACGTAATTCGGCTGACTCCTTCGCCTTGTTAAACTTCTCAATATTGTCCACAGCATCCTTGAATGTCTGCAGAGACCAACCCTCACCGAATATTTTATCCTTTTCTTTCCAATATATCAGAGCGTTCGCTTCTTTTAGTGATTTCTCCAAAGTTGCATCATTGGCAATAGATTGAGCAAATAAATGAGTGAAATGTCGTGGGATTTCTTTCAGAGTAATGATGTTCTGAAATGTGCTCAAAGCACTTTCCAAATTTGAAAAGTCATTTGGCATTAGAGACACACTTTTGCATGGGAACTTATCTTGCAATTCCCTTGGAATAAATGTGTGATTCATGAAGTGCATCGTTTGAAGTACGTCGTAGTCCTCCATTACACGTCTAATGAGGTACTTGAACGAAGAATTGGTCCAGAGATCTTTCCATTGATTTACTTGCAGCCCAGAGATTGACAGCAGTTGCAGCACCCCGACAACTGCCTTGGGCTCATTTGCCTCTTTGAGTTTGTCAAAAGCAAGCTGCAGCATGACCAAGTGATGATTATACTGTAATTTGGAGAGATGTTGAATCAGTGCGTGAAGCTGATGTTTCTCTATGCATTGAGCAATGGATGTGTTTGAGCTGGAATATTGAGATTTACTAAAATTAATGCGACCAAAATATATATTTATGACATCATAGGCATTAAAGCAATATGAGTTATTTTGATACATCCGTTTAAAAATGGAAATCAGTACTTTTACATGAGTCGTTACGTCTTGGTTTTCAGAACTTAACCACTCTTGCAGCCCAGTACTGATCAACTCACAATCTTTCAGCTCTAGACGGTCCTTGCCAAAACTGCAATCCACGTTTCTCCATCCGTATTTCTCGAGAATACGGCAAATTTGTTGATTATCCCTTATGGCAAAATGTGTAACCATTGCAATTACATCCGCGTCTACTCGGGACAGACAACTGCGTACAATGTGCAGTGCATCGGTAAGCTTCTCATCGATATTATCCTCAAACGACTGCATCCTTAGGTGATTATAATTGTCCTCAGAATGATTAGCTTGACCCATGAGTTCCATGGTCTTCACTGCGTAAATGGCTCTGTTGTGATAGATAGAACACTTCAGGGACTCTGGTGACAGATCGGACAAATCGGGCTCATTGTGTCCAGAGGTTGCTGCTTTGTTGAAGAGATCAACAAGAATTATAATGTCCAGATGGTCTAGACATATGGCTTTCACTTCCTTGTCACGAAGGACAAACAATAAGGGCGCTTCGTGCTGGTTGGCAATTTCCAGCCTACCCACCACCCACTTTCCATTGGCACAGGCGAATCGTTTCAAGTTGTCGCGAAGGCCGACTATGGATTCATAGGCAGTATCCAATGCATCGATTGGGACAAAAAACATCCAGTAGGAGTTGTCACTCCAGAGGCACTCTAAAGATTCCATGTAGGAGGAGGCAATGTGTACATCTCCTATTCTCAATAATTATACCAGGCGATGAAGGTCATTAAGTTCGTTCGGTTGAAGCGGCAAAGTGATGTTGAAGCGTGAAGCCATGATCGTGTACAACTGATTCTCCGCTGACGAACCCATGTTCACAGCGGCACTGACAATCCCAAGGATGGGTGCAATATCAGCCGCCTGATAACACTTTTGGTGTTCTCTCGCCTTAATTGTAAGAGAGACGTTGTTAGAGATGGAAGGTAGTGCAATTCCCACATCAATGTTATGCTCTTTCAGTGCATGACTGATTTTAAAGAGGCGATGGAACACTCCACTGGAAGGGTCACCCTTTGTCTGCAACAATATTTTAATGTTCGACTCTGTGTTCATCCATTCGTTCAACAATGCACGGTTGGTAAAGGTGCAGATTTTAGCCTCCATTTGAGTTGCATCTTTCTCATGGATTCCGTCAAGTTCGTGTTTTCCATCCATCACGAATTCGTCCACCTTTGCGGATATGTCAACTGCGCTGAACTGAGACATTTCATATTCTTCTATGATCTTATGAAGCTCACTGGATGTGATTACCGCCTGCTTATAGTCTATCAAAGCTTTACAGGCATACATAAAGAACGATTCGACATTTTTGTTGAGTATCTTCTCGTATTGTGAAATGTCTTGAGAGAGTGGGGAGCTGGAGTCTGACAGGATGCGCTGCAGACGATGCTCTTTCTCGAGCACTCGTCTCTTAATGCATTCGGGCTGACGAGAATCCTGCAGGGAGATGAGCATGGCTCTGAAGTCGCAGAGTAAAGTCTCGCTGATCTGCAAGTAGAGCTTCTCCACGGCAACGTCCAGGAAGTGAGCAATGGGTACAAGCACCCAGCGTATCGGCACTCCCGTGATGTTTGCATCACTGAACTTGTAATGTTGCTCATTGGCAACAGACACGTCTATATTTTCCACCAACTCAAACATCTCCTTGACCGTGGATGGCTGCCGCTTCATTGGCGGCTTGGAGTGAATGTCGATCTGCGTGCTGTAGTCATTCGCTTCGCTCGTGTCCAACCACTCGAGCTGAGCTTTCAGAGAGGCCGTTACTTTTCCAAAACCGAGTTTCCCAAGCGCACCGCCGCTGATGCCGTCTCTCGTTTTCGTCTCATTCCGCGTGACCAGTACGTGCGCGTTCACTTCCGCACCCAAGATCACCCCATAAGCCACGTGTGTTGCTTTGATGCGTCCATTCATCAGCTGTCTGTGTACGTGATCATCAATTTCGGTTTTAGCTATTGGAAGCAAGGAGATTGAAAAGTTTTCCAAATTGTACTGACAGATTAGTTTTTCTTCGTTCATGCTTCTCACAGATTTATTGCTATACTCTGCAAATCCTTCAACTTTAATGAGCCCACAAAGCAGCTCCAGGCCCATGGAGCCTTGGGCTTTGAACATTGTGATTTGGTCTTCGGTTCCCTTGATGTGTTTCAAGCTGTACTCAAGCTTCTTGAGTGGGTGGGCAATCAGGTGTTCACTTGTGAGTTGTTTCTTGAACAGGTTTTGATGAGTTGTTTCAGAGCTATGACAATTCCATAGCTCACCAAGGCCACTCACACCATTCTTTACAATCGGTAGAACTATGGTGATGTCTTCCATGTACACGTCATCTTTATTGACATTATTTCCACTTTCCTAAAAAATATAAACGTGTTGAATGGTCAATTAATGTAATATTTAGTTTTAATAAGTAGTAGTAGAAGCAGGGCTGTTGCAACCAATATTATACATAATAGAGGGTATTTTTGGGTTAAATCGTATAAATATAAATGTGTGTCGGTAAACCCACCACAACCACCACCCAACACAGCCAACCAGTGAGGGGCTTGTCACAGAAACAAAACGTGATGCCAATTCGTTACAAGTTTAGCGCTAACCGGTTGTTGAGTGTTGGGGGGTAAACCCACAACACACATTCGAGTAACCGTGACGTTTCTCCAGGAATCACAACAACCAGCCTCAATTATGGATAATATAATCCTACAAATATATGGAGATATAATACAAACAAAGACCTGTAATTACCTGTGATGGCTGTCCATCTGTTTGCTTTGCTGCAGTCTCCATGTCTAGACACCAATGGAAGTCTGCAACACCCAGAACGCCACAGACAAAGTGAACGTTATTCGCATGGACATTTATTGTTAATCCGATGGGACCAACAATACTTTACTGGTGGATAGATTGTGTACAGATTATTTGTTTTAAATATATTTTTTCAAGCAACCACAATCATTGACACGACTGCACAAAACCCGGCAAGTAATGCAAGATTCACTACAATGCAAGATTAATAATAGGCATTCTATTTACAGCCACATAACTGCCATCACTATCACGTTATAACGTGGAACGCGTGCACCCCACCCACTTACTAACCAACTTTCCTACCAACTCACCCACCCACTCACTCACCCACCAACTCACTCACTCACCCACGCATTCACTCACCCACTCACTTGCTACCCACTCACTGACTAACTTAACGACTCACTGACGCACAAAATCACCCACTCACTCACCCACTCACTCACCCACTCACTGACCAACTTACCTACTCACTCACCCACTCACTCACCTACCCACTCACTCACCCACTCACTCACCCCTCAGCCCAACTTAGATCCGCCTTGGCATAGTGCATCGTTCTTGTGCATTTTAACAGCCACAGATAAAATGACTTCCTTGACCAAAGAATGTCCCAGTGACCACTCACCTCGTGTTTAAGAGGTAGCAGGAGTGAGGCAACCCGACATCGTCAGGCAGGTGGACATTGGGGTTCAAGCCGCTTGCAATCCACCTAAGAGTTTTACGCAAGCCACAGAGAAATTATTCGTTAGGCCAACAGATATTCCATAATAATAGGAATTGTAAAAATACACTATCTTAAATGCATACTCGGAGCACTAAAAGTAGTCTTTGTTAAGTATTAATATGCCGAGGTGATGTGTTGTGAGGATGTTATTTAGTTTAATGTTCTCTAGGATCCAAAGGATTAATGTGGCTAAGTAAATTGTCGATTTAAAGCTTTCGTGACTGCAGGGATTCATCTTCTTAGTTCTTTCGGTAAAGTCACGTAGAAGTGAAGTAATAAAAGAATAAAAATAAAACATAATAAAATAATTCTCACGACGTTTCGGCCACAACACAAGCAGCCGTCCTCAGGTGAAGACCAGGTCTGTCGAGGCGACAGCGTCTAAATGAAACACCACCACGCTTGGAGCGTCTATTTAAGCTGGGTTGGAAGGGGGGGGAAATGCGCCTTGACAAAAGAATCTGCATATCAAGAGGAATTTAGCATATTTATGGGAAATGCAGGAATGCGACTAGTGCTACTTGTGAAATGCATAGGAGGTGGGCGGGGGTTTTTCAAAGTCATATTATGCCCATGCATTATGCAGGATTAGCAGCATCAAAGGGAGGGGGAGGGGTAGCATTAATAAAGGGAAGACATGTTAATAGTATGTAGCTGCAGTAACTAAACAACCACGTAAAAAAACCTGAAGTATAAACTACATAGTATCATCAGTATGCTACATATACTCTCAATAAGCTGAGCTACTAACCGTAAGTAGTACATTACAATTCTAGGTCGCAAAATATATATATATAATATGCTTCCAGCTAAACTTTTTTCTTTACATCACACGGGTCTATCCCGTACTATATGCTGCCATAGACAAACCCAACATTAAATTGTATACTGTATTACTATACACTACCCTATGTCTTAGAATAATGCATAGTGTAATATTACACTGTATTATTCTACCCACCCAACTGTATACCACACTGCTGTATATTCACTATACAATTACGATACTATATATTACCTTATACATTGTATTACACATTACACTTTAATGTATTGTGATGACGACGTATCCATAATTTAATGTTTTTAGGGGGTTGGATGTTTGACGCGATCTAACAAACCCTCTAATTATGAGTATTGGTCGCGAGCTCCTACTGTATTGAGACGCTAAGGCGTATTCTTGTGAAGGTGTACAAGGAGCAGGTGTTTTCAAGTTCTTACCCATTTTCTCCTCGCGATTCCAATCGGCTGTGGTGGTTGTAATGTGAAGAGCGAGTGGTATTTATACGCTGTGTGGGCGGTTTCGACTTAAACTTTGACACAAATTCCCGGATTTGAACAACATACCTGAGCATTTGTGTGTCTTTGCGTGTGTCTTTGTGGGTGTATGTGAAGTACAAAGATCGATGTATTCTGTACCCCCGCACGCATTTCCTACCAGGTACAAACTGTTGACGGAGTCGAGATCATCACCGATGTGTTCCGTGCACAGGGAATGACTAAGCAGCTTCGGGTATAATTAAGGGGAAAATGTGGAAGGCGGGAGGCTTGCGAGTGGTGTTGGTTTTCGTCTTCTTGTCGTACGGCTGCTGTAGACGCAGTGCCAACGACTACGATTTCACACTCAGCTGAGTCAAGCCACGGATCACAATTGGATGAGTGGGTGGGTGGGTGATTGGGTGAGTGGGTGGATGAGTGAGTGGTTGGAGGAGTGGTTGAGTGAGTGGGTTAGTGGTTGAGAATGTGGGTGATTGAGTGCGTGGGTGAATTTGGGTGAGTGTGGGTGTCGGTGAGTGAGTGTGAGTGAGGGTGGGTGAGTATGGGCGAGTGTGGGTGAGTGTCGGTGGGTGTGGGTGAGTGTGAGTGAGGGTGGGTGAGTGTGAGTGGGTATGGGTGAGTGTGGGTGAGTGTTGGTGAGTGTGGGTGAGTGTGGGTGTGTGTGGGTGAGTGTGGGTGTGTGTGGGTGAGTGTGGGTGAGTGTGCATGAGTGTGGGTGAGTGAGTATGGGTGAGTGTCTGTGAGTGAGTGTGGGTGAGTATGGGTGAGTGTTGGTGAGGATGGATGAGTGGGGGTGAGTGTGGGTGAGTATGGTTGATGGGAAGGCAAGCCCAAATAGCCTGGGGCTTACAGCGTCCCACACCTCACCGCCACGCTCCCACGCCCCCTTCATTATTTTGTTCAGAAGAAGAGCCACTCCCTGTTGTTTGGCAGTCTCCTGCCCCGAGTAGAGGACTGTCCACACAACATGGTGGCAGGAGCCAGAGCCGGTCCACCGAACCTCCTGAATACCACAGAGATCCAGGCGGTGCCGGTCCATCTCCCGACAGAGGAGTGGCAGCCACTCCTCTGCATTAAGCGTTCGAATATTCCACGTGTCCACCCGCAGTGGTTTTTTGCTGTTTCTGGAGGAAACCTGAGGGTCTCCTGGCTCCACCAAATCGAGTTTGGCCAGGAGACGTCTTAAACGCCTGTCCCCCCGGGGCCTCCGTCACGAGCTTAATACGTTTTTTACATCGTAGTTTAGTGGTAGTTAATTGAAGGTGGAGGGGTTAACTGCCCCTCATACCCGTCCAGAGCCCCCATTTGGCGGCTTTGGTGGTTACCAACGCCTTGAAGGGAATGGTCAATATAAATTGGCGCTCCCCCCATGGCACTGCCACCCACAGAGTTGCCGTCCGGCACCACGAGAAGGTAGGGGGTTGTTTTTGCCTGACCCACACACACACACCTGTACACCCACACACAGAGACACGTGGCAAGCCGAACCCGTGCGGCATTCCAGACAACAGCTGTCACCGAGTCTCTCCCCGCCCGCAAACGAAATCGGTGAAACTGAATGGAGGAGGTGAAGGAGCGAGCGCACAGCCCTCTTGCGTTGGCTACGTGGTTCTCTATAAGTATCTGTGGGTCTCTGTGAGTCTCTATGCATCTCTATGTGTATCTACGTATCTCTGTGGGTCTCTATGCATCTCTATGTGTCTCTATGTATCGCTATACGTTTAGAGTTATTTGGCTTCTGCTATAAATATCCACAAGACGACGATGATGATGACATCAGCCACTTGCTTGAACTGCTATCATTTCCCATGGCCAGGGTGACATCTGAACAGAAGAGTCACTACACAGCAGCACTGTTGGGGCCTTGTGTCATCTTACAATGAATTGAAAAACTTGGCCCCTTGGTAAATGTCACAAGAATAAAAGGGCGATGCTGACTACTCACATTCACAGCCCGAGTCGATATCGGTTCCACATTCTTAGCCTTCTGGAAATACCATGGTGAAGAGAGCCTCGAGGTGGGTGGGTGGTTGGGCGAGTAATTGACCATTCTTCTACAGACTAGGGGGCAAGTGTGCGATTAGTGGCGATGGTGAGAACTCTGTTTAACAAGTAGCAGGCTTTCGCGACCAATATCATCCATAATAGAGAGTTTTTTTGGGTTAGATCGCCTAAATATGTAAATGTGTCGTGAAAACCCACCACCACCCGACACAGCCAACTAGTAAGGTTTAGTGTCACGTAAACAGAATGTGCCAATTCGTCACTAGTACAGCACTAGTGTATAGTGTAGTGTTTAGTGTAGTAGTATATAGTGTAGTAGTGTATAGTGTTGTGTATAGTCGTGCATAGTAGTGTAGCGTATAGTGTAGTGTATCGTGTAGTGTACAGTGGAGTGTATAGTAGTGTAGTGTATAGTGTAGTGTATAGTGGAGTGTATAGTAGAGTAGTGTATAGTGGTAAAGTAGTGTAGTGGGGTTAAATACGTGGCGCACACTCTTGGCCGTGGGCAACCGAGGACAAACACGTGCACGTGTGCAAACGTTAGGTTGCACGAGAAAACCGCCACCTAATTTGGAAGGAAAGCTGGTGCAGACCAGGTTAGCCCGGGTTTGCATGCTGACACCGGAGGTGTTGCCAGGGAGACGTGCGATAAGGGGTGATTAATGGTCTGACAGGCGCCAGCCTGTCCGGGCCTAAAGAGACACAAGGGAGAAACTGGACAATTGGGAGGGGGATATAAAGACGGGCGTGGGAGCGAAGCGCGAGTTCGTGTTGCTGGGGACCAGAGAGAGAAGACGTCTCGCCGCTGCCGCTCAAGCCGGGGACGGACCTCAACCCTCATGAGTCGCCGGGCGGGAGATGGTTGATCCCCCCGCCCAGGACGGACGAGTGATTGGCTCTGAGGGAGCGTAGGTGAGGGCAGCGGAGGAACGGGGGTGCTGTGTGAGAAGCTGTGTTCAAGCCTCTGTGTGAGAAGCTGTGTGCAAGCCTCCGTGTGAGCGCCGATGTTTGCGAGCCTCTGTGAGAGACCTGCTGTGTGCAGGTTAGCGAGGTGTAACGTAGATAGAGGAAATTGTTTAACAGAAGTACAAACAGATAGGAGTACCTACAACTGGTACAAGAATGGGCTAATAAAGTGTAAGCAGGTAACCTGTTACAACGTGTCCGTCTGAGTGATTCTACACGACATTACAGTAGTATAGTGTAGTGTATAGTGTAGTGTATAGTGCAGTGTATAGTAGTGTATAGTGTATTGTATTAGAGTATAGTGTAGTATTGTATAGTGGTGTAGTGTATAGTAGTGTAGTGTATAGCGTAGTAGTGTATAGTGGTGTAGTGTATAGTAGTGTACGTGTATAGGGTATAACGGAGTGTATAGTAGTGTGTGTATAGTGAAGTGTGTTTCGCAAATAATTACAACTAGCTTAAAGTGTAGAAGTGTGGTGACCACACTTCTGTGCGCTTGCGCATAGCGGGGGGGGGGGGGGGATTACTGAGTCAACGTACATTATGCATGAGCATTTTGCGAGCCCATTGACCTTTGTCCTTTCTGTCTATTGTGCGTATTAAAATATTAAAATAGCCGTACCAACGGTAATTCCTAATGAAGTATTAGATGATTCGCTTCCACGCCGCAGTAAGGTGGTAGCTCTCCGCATGCCTATAAAGGGCAGCATACTTCAATAGGGATTACCATGGAATGCTCCTAGTTTCGTGAATTATTTAGTGCAGTTAAAAATAATTGGGTTTTTTTTCCGTACGATTGTGTGTACGTGTTTAGAACTCCTTTCTGACCTTAGGTAATCAAAAATGCTCGTCGGAACTGTGGGGGAAGGACAACAAACTAGTATAGTGGGGCAGTGTATAGGAGTATAGTGTAGTGTATAGTCGAGTGCGTAGTAGTTTATAGTGTAGTGTATACTTAATTCATTAAAACAAATTTGAGCAAAAAACCACCCCCACTAAAAAGGGCATCGCAACACTTTACAGAACAAATTCAACGAAGGTATACTCTTTGGTTCTTTCGGTAAAGTCACGTAGGTATAAAATAAATTAAATAAAATCACGTTTCGAATGCAACACAAGCATCCGTCATCAGGTGGGAACAACCACAGCAAGAAACAATTGCTGAAGTAGGCAAAAGAGCTGCTAGTGACAGGGGATTATATAGAAGAGGGAGGGGGGCGGAGCCAAGGATAGAGAGTGTGGGGGAGGGGAAGCAGCAAATATGACATGCAGAACAAGTAACCTGAAGAGCAGGGAGCGGTAAATGACCTGCGCTGTAAGCTCGACATGAACGGCAAATTTCCGAATGATGGGAATGAGCAGGGCTGGAAGTAAGAGACTGGAGATGCGGATATGAAGGCAACCTATAAAGCAGCTAAGGTTTTAACCTGGTTAATAACATCCTTCCAATGATTGCTCAATTTGTATCCATCTTCTCGGTTGAAGTTATGTCTGTGTTTATATATCTGGATGGCTTCATGAACAAACCTTTGATAGTAGCATGACGGTTTGCAGAGTACCTTGGTCTCGGAAAAGACTATCATAAGAGCCCACAGTGTTGTAGCAGTGATCAGCCATGGCGGAAGAGTTAGTTCTGCCGTATTTCAGATCTGCCTTGTGCTCGCGAAAACGGTCCGAGATATGTCGTTTCGTTTCCCCAATGTAACTTGTGGTGATTGTTAGACAGACAAAGAGTCACGTGGGGACAGACAAAGAGTCACGTGGGGAGAGACAAAGAGTCACGTGGGGAGACACAAAGAGTCACGTGGCCGTGTCTCCCCCCTCCGGCACAATCAGACGTCGCGACTCTTTCAGCCCGTGACGTAGCGCGACGACGTCATGTTGACACCACGTCGTGTTGACGCGACGTGAAGTGAAGCGAGGAGACGCATTCAAGGCGAACTTTCGATTTATTGCGTTTGCCTTTTAAACGAAGCGCACACTCATTTTACATCGGACCAAAAAAAAAGTCACCATTCGAATCGGTGTTGATTCTAATCAACAGCTAAGAGCAGCATAACCCGCAAATAACACGAAGCCCCCCAACTCCCAGAATTAAATGCGCAATCGCGCTAGAATATAATCACAGGCAAAGTAATCCTCATTTATTACTCAGTGTTACAACATGACAACTATTGACATATGAACCTAATGGCAGTACCCCGGGGTAACCACAGTGACCCCCCGGCTCCCGCAGAATGTCCAGGATGCGGTAAATTTTAGTCCGTCGATGGTCGGCGACGCGGCAATCGACTCATCTAGACGAGCCGTGCACCACGATGCGCCATTCAGAGTCGAAATTTTTCGACGACGGATTTTTTTCATGCTGAAGTTTAGGCGTTCTGACATCGCTGGGCGGCGCCGATGTCGGCTCGATTGGTACCTCAGTCGCGGAGTAAAGTAACATCCCTCGGAAAAAGAGAATAGTGTCCCAGAAATGAAATGTTTCACTGCCTCGGCCAGTTTGTATTATTTGGTGCCCCAGGGTACCGCCACGAGGATCAATTTGTGTGCCACAGCCACGACAGCGGTAGCGCGTCGAATGAGCAAAGCGTGCGCGGGGTCAAAACTACAAACTAAGTCTGGTGGCGGCTCTTAAGTGCATTTGTAGTGCGTGGTGAGCATTGCAGATTACTACTACTAATATCATAAGCCAGAGCGTGTGTGTGTGTGTCCCGTGCGTGACGTCACTCCACATGCCGCACCCCTCCCCAATAATGAGCGGATGACGTCACTCATGTCGACCCCGCCCCCCCGCTTAATTAATAATCATGATTGTGTGACGTCACTCCACATGAGCCCCCCCCTCATTAATAATCATGATTGGATGACGTCACTCCACGTCGCACCCCTCCCCAATAATCATTAGCGGGTGACGTTACTCCACATGCCGCACACCTCATTAATAATCATGAGCTGAACAATTTTTCTGTTGAATTTTTCAGATTTTACCGCAATACACAACACCCGTCCTTGGGCGGGCCAACAAGCTGGTTTGTTGTTACAAGTGATCACTTTGTGTTGTTGTCGTTGTTTGTTATTGTTGTCATTGTTGTCGTCGTGTAAGCAGCGGGGTGGACGAGGCTCCTGGTGTCGGGGTGAGTGGAGCAGCTCCGCGGGGAGATGGCGTCACGCAATGCCGCACGTGGCAGAGAGAGCTCTGTGTTGTTGTTGTTATTGTTGTCTTTTTTGTTGTTGTATTTGTTGTTTGTTTTTGTTGTTGTGTGTTTGTCGTTTTTGCTTGTTCTTTTTGTTGATTGTTGTTTGTTATTTTTATTGTTTGTTGTTTTTATTTGTTCTTTTTGTTTGTTGTGGACGCTTCGTGCGTCCACGCCGAAGCGACGGCCACGTGTCAAGGGACGTTGATCTGGGTCTGCGTGCATTGCATCATGGAAGAATGTGCAGACAAACACATCCACACACACACACACAGACATCTACACATCTACACACACACAGACATCTACACACACCCTCACACATCCACACACACCCTCACACATCCACACACACACCCACACATCTACACACACACACATCTACAAACACACACATCTACACACACACCCAAACATCTACACACTCCTGAGAATGTTCAAACGATACCACGAGAAAGGCGCCTCCGGGCTCTTGGTGAAGATTCCAGGCGCACGTTGACAACGATGGCGAACAAGTGGGAGACTTTTTGACCTTTTGAAGCTGTTAACGTTACATTTGTTATTATGTTACAGTCTATTGTCCATTATTTTTCCATTAAACACGATAGCCCCATGTTAGTGTTAATATTTTTTCGAAGCACCCTGTATATGGCAATGTGTACGTTAACTGTAAGTAATTGTATATGCATGTGTCTACGTGATTACTAATGATGGCCCTATAATCAAAATCACCTACAATTAGCAAGTTCCTCGAGAATGTCTACGCATGAATGCCAGTTTTTTAACTACATCCTATTTTATCGCCACCCTAATTGCTGCCAGTATAGAACGATGGTCAAGGTTTTGGCATTCGTATTTTACCAATTGCTCTTTTGTAGCAGGAAGCCGTTGCCGCGATGCAGCGGTCTCTTCGTGCAACACCTCAAAAAACCAGCGCATTAGTGCATCGAATTTGTCATTACAGTGGGCGTCAAACTTCCACGTTTTGAACTCCGTGGCCTTTGCCTCGGACCACTTCATGCTATTGTCTCCCCAATAGACCCGGCAATCATCCTTGAATAAATTGCATGGCTCTGCTAATAAATGTTTGGTTTTTCTGTCACTCGTGCCGTGAAGGCCACTTGGCTGGTGGCAGCTGTGGTGTGCCTTTGTGTCGCCATCGTTCTCGTCGTGACCCCGTGACCCCCAGCACAGAGCTCCACACCAGAAGCATCGCGCCGTGCAGCCGAGACGACTTTGGACCCTCTCGTCTGTTGACGGGTCCACAAAGTTCACGCTGTCGGGGTCTCCCTTTGCCTTTGTGTCATTGAGCACTTCCAGGACGCTGTCACGAAGTAAAGAGATGTCCATTTTCGATACAGCTTGTTTGTCTAAGCAGCTTTTATATTCGAGGTCTTCGGTATCGGTCAGGTAATCACGAGTGAATTTCTGCACTGATGCGATGTTCTGACAGTTCCGGATTTCCTGAACGACGTGCTTCAGTTCAGCGGCGTACGTCGCCTTAAACGCCTCGGTCGTGTTGCCACAGACGTGGCTGTCGACCCTCTCGGAGAACCACTTTTCGATCGTGGAATTTGGATGTCTGAAGTGCTGCAGGGCCTCTTTGGTTTGTTTCTTATCGACCTGGGTGGCCAGATGCTCAAAGTAGGTGAGGCGCACCTTTTCGCTATTGGTTGTCCATTGCAAATCCAGCACGGCTTCTACCTTTTTGCGATTTCCAGACTTAATCGATCTCTGTCGAATAGCGTCCAGAAGATATTTGGCAATAATTCTCCCTTCGGAAGCAGATGTAAATCCACCTCGAAGTTGAATGTCTATTATTGCTCTGAACTCCTCCCTCTTTTGTTGCAGTATTGCAATTGGGCTGTGTTGTTTTTCCCATTTATCTTGACAGACTGACATGAGTTCTCCAAATTTACGGAGAGTGAATAAGTGGGCTTCCCACTTGTAATCTATCGGCAGTTTAATGTGTTGTTTATCTTCATAAAGACGTATAGATGTTTCTACTCGTTTTTTAAGTTCACGAATCATACCATTTTCGAAATGCTCAGCCTTCTTATCCTTGAGTATTAGCTTAGGCAATGATTCCAAATCATTCTCTAGCCAAGGGTGAATTTCACTTGTGCTGTTTTCAGTCTTTTTCGATGACCATGGCAATTGCCATTTCCATAGCCACTTATTTTTCTGTTCCGCTACTGCTTCTACTTCTCTGATTCCAAATGACTTCAGATGTGTCTTGTTACCGTATCGAGCAGGTATAGAAGTCGCTTGCTCATATTCTTCTTCTAGCTCCTCTTTGAGTTTTCTATCATCTGGTAAATCCTTGCTCATCGACGTAGCGATCCTGTAGAGATTTGATAGAATCTTTTCGACAATAATGCTGCGTTCCTTGTCAGAGAAATCTCCAGCTGGCCGTTCATTCAATTCCGTTTTTAGGCATCGCTTAATTTCCTCAAAGAACTGCTCCGAGCAGCCTTGACGCACTACGGCGGCGTCCAGTATCTGTGTGAGGGTCGTCAAAGTAGACTCGCGGATGCGCTGTACATAGCTGTTTACCGTTTTATTTATCTCGAGCTCGCACTGTTTTTCTTTTGCATATGCCTGTAAACTATTGATTTTTGTAGAGACATCCTCACATGCCTCGCATCGGGATGTTTTTGATGCACCATCGTTACAGCCATAAGGCACCGCATTCAATTCCTTTTGGAATATTCTCAACACATTTTGGTAAGCCAGATGTTGAGTTTTTTCATTCCAATTCTGCACCTCCATGCGCATTTTTCTTTTCAGCTTCTCTGTGTGCGAAAAAAATGCCACATCAGCGGCCTCTTTCATGGCTGCAATTCGGTGGCCACGGTCAATGAATTCGTAAATTTCTTTGATGTTTTTGAATCGGACAGCAAAATTGTCTTTGGAGACGCAACTCCAAAAGCTCTGTAAACGCGAGTGCCATTCTGAGAACAGCACCGAGCCACCAGAGTTTGCACAAATATCCAGGATCGTTTTATACAGATCCAGCACGTCCTCGTGGTACTGCTCCGATGGGGGAGAACCAGCGCTAGCCCCGTTCTTGAACGGGCGGAATTGTTTCAGAAGCTTGCCATTCTGGATTCTGTCAGTCAGGTTCTTCAAGCAGCTGACATCGGCAATGCCCATGTCAAAATCCTTCTTTTCCGTAAGCTCCAGTGCCTTTTCAATCGCTTGACAAAATTGGTTTTGAGCCGATGACATCATGTCCGAGTTCCTCTCTGTGAGATGCTGAACCATGAGAATGTCCGGCGCCATCTTAACCTCTTCGAGCCGAGCCATCGCGACGATCGCGATCTGCAGGATTTCAGTCAAATCCCGCATGTACTCCCCGAGGACGTTGATGAGCGTGAGGTTGCTCACGCTCATCGCGAACGTTGCGAGTATTCGGTCCTTTTGTTCCGCGTTGTCCTCGTTCATTTTCTCCGGCGCCCCAAGTCCCTCGGTGTCGATGAGCACGATCGCGTCGCATTTGAGCTTCTTCACGAGCTTCTCCTCCAAGAAGAGCAGCCTCATGAAGAGACCGCGGGTGCAGCGGCCAACGGAGACGGCGAATTTGCAAGCGAAGAGGGCGTTCAGGAGTGTGGATTTCCCAGACGACTGCAATCCCAGTATGGAGATCACGAATATGCGGAGTGTTGGGAAGTTGCGGGAAATGTGTTGAAAGATGTCTGCCAACCACGCTTCGGGCATTTTGCTGGAGTCACCGTTAAGCAGTTCAATGGCATGGCCTTGGGTGAGCAACTCTCCATACAATTTTGGAAATGTTAATATGTCTTCATTTTTACTTTGACCCCCTTGTACTATCTCATAAATATTACCCAACTCACGAAAGAAATGCTCCAAACCAAGACACATATGGTCAAGCTCTTTCAAGTTATCGTCAATATCCATTTTTATTTTATTCGCAAATTTCTTGTTTTGATTCTTTTGAACAATTTGTCGTTCCAAGTCAACAATTTTACTTGCAACTTTTTTTCTCATATTCGAGGATTCTGCATTGGATAGGAGTGAGATATCCCTCTCAAGATGGGCCATGGCTTTTAGTCTTTCTGAAAGAGGCAGGCTCAAAACTGCCCCATAATGTGTCATCAGCTGCTGGAGTATAGCATTGTCTCTCCATAATCTAAACAGATTTGTTTTTTGACTGGTTGCATGCAATTGAAAATGCATGACTTTTCTAATTTCTTTGCACGTCTTCTCTCGAACGAAATCTACCACTCGTTGTGATTCGACACATTCAATCCCGTGTGCGAGAGACAGTGGGTCGCATATTTTGTAGCTTTCAAGCTTCCGGTTAAGCGTCATTTTAGTAGAAGGCATTTTTAGAATTTCTCTAAAAATGGAGCGCACCTTCTCCAGAGTAGCGTCCTTTGTCAGCGTTGATGTCTGAATTTTGATTTCGTCTGCTTCGTCGCAGTCCGATGGAGGATCGACAAGAAGGAAGAAGGATTTATCTTCAGAAAGTGCATGTTTGCCAAACGCCTCATTTCTTTTTGCCAAGACGTTCTTTGTTCCTGGCATCATGAAAATGAGGTATGCTGAGGTGAACTTCTTTAGGAACTCGAGAGTTGTTGGGTGCTCGAGGGCATCGCCGTGGAGGTTCGCAAGGAGCACAATCTCCTGCTGCCCCTGCGAGTAAAACTGCTGCATGACAGATTCCCACAGACTGGCGCTGCACGTCTCCTGTGTGAGCCACGTGAACTCCACCGTCCCGGCCAGGGTCAGAGGTGGCCCTCGCTGTGCTCCTGGTTCCCCACACGACGAGAACATGTTCTCCACGGCCATGAGCTGGTTGAGGATTGTGCTCTTCCCGCAAGAACCACTGCCGAGTCTAACGGCCAGGATGAGTCTGAAAGGGCTGAGGAACAGGTGGTTCTCAGCAATGACGCCAGGTTGGGCCTCCCACTTAATCGTGTTTCCAGCAAGCAGAGGAAGCATCACCTTCAACTTGCCTCCAAGTTCCAGATCTGGCATCACCAGTGGGAGCGCCATTGGGAACTTGGTCATTATCTGCAGCATCTCTTGAACGACTGTGCAATCAGCAGCGCTCAGCACAGCAACGATGCAATCGAGTCGAGACAGGGAAGCTTTGTTCTTCTGTTGTGTTTTCTGAGCATTGCGCGCATTACCAATGTTAGTTGTAAAATTGGGACGTTTACTGGCATGGCCAATAACGGTTGCAGATTCTCTTTGACCCAACCTACAGATCGTATCTGCTCGAAGAATATTGCCTTTCCACATTTTAAATGTCTGCATGATATATGGCAGAGCTTTATTCATGATTCCTGATATTTTTTCAGAGGAAAAATCTGGTTGCTTGATAATTCCACGCACCATCACGTACTCATAAGGTGTGGTCATTGGCAAGGATTTGCCAAACACTGAGTGCCAATGTTCATGCACTATCACAATCACTTTCTTACCTTGCAGACTGGAGGTATTTGGTCGACGATCAACTTTCACATCGATACCAACATCTCTCTGTAATTTACGTAATTCGGCTGACTCCATCTCCTTGTTAAACTTCTGAATATTGTCCACAGAATCCTTGAATGTCTGCAGAGACCAACCCTCGCTGAATTGTTTATCCTTTTCATTCCAATATATCAGAGCGTTTGCTTCTTTTAGCGATTTCTCCAAAGTCGCATCATTGACAATGGATCGTGCAAAAATATTATCGAAATCGTGTGGGATATCTTTAAAAGTAATGATTTTCTGAAATTTGCTCAAAACACTTTCCAAACTTGAAAAGTCATTTGGCATTAGAGACACACTGTTGCATGGGAACTTATCTTGACATTCCTTTGGAATTAATGTGTGATCCATGAGGTTCATTGTTTGAAGCACGCTGTAGTCCTCGATTACACGTTTAATGAGGTACTTGAACGAAGAATTGGTCCAGAGATCTTCCCATTGATTTTCTTGCAGCCCAAGGGTTAACAGCAGGTTCAGCACCCCGACAACTGCCTTGGGCTCATTTGCCTCTTTGAGTTTGTCAAAAGCAAGCTGCAGCATGACCAGGTGACGATTATACTGCAATTTTGAGAGATGATGAATCAGTGCGTGAAGCTGATGTTTCTCTATGCATTGAGCAATGGATGTGTTTGAGCTGGAATATTGAGAGTTACTGAAATCAATTCGACCAACATATATATTTATGGCATCATAGGCATTAAAGAAATATGAGTCATTTTGATACATCTGTTTCAAAATTGAAATCAGTGATTTTACATGAATCGTTCCGTCTTGGTTTTCAGAACTGACCACAAAGTCATCTGCTGTTGCTAGAAATACGTTGCATTTATCATGGAAATCACTCTCCTGCAAACTTTGAATTTCATGAACAATATATTCTGGGCATTCTGGGTCATCTGCAACTAATTGCATAGCATTGTTAACCCTCATTACACTATCATCAGTGCACGGACCAGATGGCAACTGAAATTGCTGTGTGATTGCTTTGGCCGACTTAACCTTGGCGAAGAACTTATCTCGGGAACTTAACCACTCTTGCAGCCCAGTACTGATCAACTCACAATCTTGCAGCTCTAGACGGTCCTTGCCAAAACTGCAATCCACGTTTCTCCATCCGTGTTTCTCGAGAATATTGCGTATTTTTGGAGTATCCCTTATGGCAAAATGTGTAACCAATACAATTACATCCATGTCTACTCGGGAAAGACAACTGCGTACAATGTGCAGTGCATCGGTAAGCTTCTCATCGACATTATCCTCAAACGACTGCATCCTTAGGTGATTATAATTGTGCTCATAATGATTTGCTTGATTCATGAGTTCCATGGCCTTCACTGCGTAAATGGCTCTGTTGTGATAGATAGAACACTTCAGGGACGCTGGCGACAGATCGGACAAATCGGGCTCATTGTGTTCAGAGGTTGCCGCTTTGTTGAAGAGATCGACAAGAATCATAATGTCCAGATGGTCTAGACATATGGCTTTCACTTCCTTGTCACGAAGGACAAACAATAAGGGTGCTTCGTGCTGCTTGGCAATGTCCAGCCTACCCACCACCCACTTTCCATTGGCACAGGCGAGTCGTTTCAAGTTGTCGCAAAGGCCGACTATGGATTCATACGCAGTATCCAATGCATCGATTGGGACAAAAAACATCCAGTGGGAGTCGCCACTCCAGAGGCACTTTAAAGATTCCATGTAGGAGGAGGCAATGTGTACATATCCCATTTTTAATAATTCCACTAGGCGATGAAGATCTTTGAATTCGTTCGGCTGAAGCGGCAATCTGATTTTTAAGCGTGAAGCCACGATCGTGTAAAACTGATTCTCCACTGACCAATCTGTGCTTATGGTGGCACTGACAATGCCAAGGATGAGTGGAATATCAGCCACCTGATAAATTTGTTGGTGTTCTCTAGCCTTAATTGTAAGAGAGAAGTTGTCAGAGATGGAAGGCAGTGCAATTCCCACATCAATGTTATGCTCTTTCAGTGCATGACTGATTTTAAAGAGGCGATGGAATACTCCACTGGCAGGGCCACCCTTTGTCTGCAACAATAGTTTAATGTTCGACTCTGTGTTCATCCATTCGTTCAATAATTCACGGTTGGTAAAGATGCAGATTTCAGCCTCCATTTGAGTTGCATCTTTCTCATGGATTCCGTCAAGTTCGTGTTTTCCATTCATCACGAATTTGTCCACCTTTGTGTATATGTCAACTGCGCTGAAGTGAGACATTTCATATTCTTCTATGATCTTGTGAAGCTCAGTGCATGTGATTACTGCCTGCTTATAGTCTTTCAAAGCATTACAGGCACAAATAAAGAACGATTCGACATTTTTGTTCAGTTCCTTCTCGTATTGTGAAATGTCTTGAGAGAGTGGGGAGCTGGAGTCCGACAGGATGCGCTGCAGACGATGCTCTTTCTCGAGCACTCGTCTCTTAATGCAGTCGGGATGACGAGAATCCTGCAGGGAGATGAGCATGGCTCTGAAGTCGCAGAGTAAAGTATCGTTGATCTGCACGTAGAGCTTCTCCACGTCAACGTCGAGGAACTGAGCAATGGGTACAAGCACCCAGCGTATCGGCACTCCCGTGATGTTCGCGTCACTGAACTTGTAATGTTGCTCATCGGCAACAGACGCGTCTATATTTTCCACCAACTCAAACATCTCCTTGACCGTGGATGGCTGCCGCTTCATTGGCGGCTTGGAGTGAATGTCGATCTGCGTGCTGTAGTCATTCGCCTCGCTCGTGTCCAACCACTCCAGCTGAGCTTTCAGTGAGGCCGTTACTTTGCCAAAACCGAGTTTCCCAACCGCACCGCCGCTGATGCCGTCGCTCGTTTGCGTCTCATTCCGCGTGACCAGTACGTGCGCGTTCACTTCCGCGCCCAAGATCACCCCATACACCACGTGTGTTGCTTTGATGCGTCTTTTCATCAGCTGTCTGTGTACGTGCTCATCGATTTCCGTTTTAGATATTGGAAGCAAGGAGATTGAAAAGTTTTCCAAATTGTACTGACAGATTAGTTTTTCTTCGTTCACGCTTCTCACAGATTTATTGCTATACTCTGCAAATCCTTCAACTTTAATGAGCCCACATAGTAGCTCCAGGCCCATAGAACCTTGGGCTTTGACCATTGTGATTTGGTCTTCGGTTCCCTTGATGTGTTTTAAGCTGTACTCAAGCTTCTTGAGTGGGTGGGCAATCAGGTGTTCACTTTTAAGTTGTTTCTTGAACAGGTTTTGATGAGTTGTTTCAGAGCTATGACAATTCCAGAGCTCACCAAGGCCACTGACACCATTCTTTACAATCGGTAGAACTATGGTGACGTCTTCCATGTAGACGTCATCTTTCTTGACAACATTTCCACTTGCCTAAAAAATACAAACGTGTTGAATGGTCAATTAATGTAATATTAAGTTTAACAAGTAGTAATAGTAGAAGTAGAAGGGCTTTTGCAACCAATATTATCCATAATAAAGGGTATTTTGGGGATAAATCGTGTAAATATAAATGTGTGTCAGTAAACCCACCACAACCACCACCCAACACAGCCAATCAGTGAGGGGTTTGTCACAGAAACAAAACAGTGGTGCCAATTCGTTACTAGATTAGCACTAACCGGTTGTTGTGTGTTGGAGGGTAAACCCACAAAACATATTCGAGTAACCGTGACGTTTCACCAGGAATCACAACAACCAGCCTCAATTATGGATAACATAATCCTACAAATATGCGGAGAGAAAATACAAAAAGACCTGTAGTTACCTGTGATGGCTGTCCAACTGTTTGCTTTGCTGCAGTCTCCATGTCGAGACACCAATGGAAGTCTGTAACATTCAGAACGCCACAGACAAAGTGAACGTTATTCACATGGGCATGGATCGGCACTCTGATGGGAACAACAATAATTTTAACTTGTGGATGGATTGTTTACGGATTATTATTTGTTTAAAGCAACCAATCATTGACATGACTGCACAAAACCCGGCTAGAAATGCAAGATCAATAAAAGGCATTCTATTTACAGCCACACAACTGCCACCGCTATCATGTTATAACGTGGAACGCGTGCACCCAATCACCCACCCACTTACTGACCAACTTACCTACCCACTCACCCACGCACCCACCAACTCACTGACCAACCGACCTACTCATTCACCCACGCATTCACTCACCCATTCACTCACCGACCCACCCACTCACTGACTAACTTAATGACTCACTCACGCACGAGCTCACCCACTCACTCACCCACTCACTCACCCACTCATTCACCAACTTACCCACTCACTCACTCACCCACGTATTCACTCACTCACCCACTCACTCACTGACCCACCCATTCACTGACTAACTTAACAACTCACTCACGCATGAACTCACCCACTCACTCACTCACTCACCCACTCACTCACCCACGCATTCACTCACTCACCCACGCATTCACTCACCCACTCACTCACTCACCCACTCACTCACCGACCCACCCACTCACTGACTAACTTAACGACTTACTCATGCACGAACTCACCCACTCAATCTTAATTTTGGAGCTTTCGTGACTGCAGGAATTATTCTTTGGTTCTTTCGGTTAAGTCACGTCTAAAGATAAAATAATAAATTAAAATAATAGCATATTACGACGTTTCAATTGCAACACAAGCAATCATCATCAGGCATAAAAGAAATAGCAACAAAAATCTAAATAGAAAACTATAGACAGACATACAAGCAGACAGACATCACAAGGACACACAGAGAGAGGACACATATCGGCACAAAGAGAGGGGTCGTTTCTGTGACGGTCCCTTAAATATAGAGAGGGGGGGCGGGGACGGAGAGAGGGAGGGGGCAGAGAAAATTAGCATATCAATGAGTGGACGGCAACGTGCTGCTGCTGCAAGTAAGATGACGACGTGGCACGGCAACGCAAGCTTGAAAATTAGGAAAAAGGCACACTAAAATTAAATAACCTAGCAAAATATCGAAATGTGATGTAGTGTGCCTTTTTCCTAATTTTCAAGCTTGCGTTGCCGTGCCACGTCGTCATTTTACTTGCAGCAGCAGCACGTTGCCGTCCACTCATTGATATGCTAATTTTCTCTGCCCCCTCCCTCTCTCCGTCCCCGCCCCCCCTCTCTATATTTAAGGGACCGTCACAGAAACGACCCCTCTCTTTGTGCCGATATGTGTCCTCTCTCTGTGTGTCCTTATGATGTCTGTCTGCTTGTATGTCTGTCTATAGTTTTCTATTTAGATTTTTGTTGCTATTTCTTTTATGCCTGATGATGATTGCTTGTGTTGCAATCGAAACGTCGTAATATGCTTTTATTTTATTTTAATTTATTATTTTATCTTTAGACGTGACTGAACCGAAAGAACCAAAGAATACTCACCCACTCACTCACTCACCCCCTCACTGACAAACTTACCTACTCACTCACCCACTCACTCACCCACCCACTCACTTACTCACTCACCCACTCACTCACCCCTCAGCCCAACTTAGATCCGCCTTGGCACAGTGCATCGTTCTTGTGCATTTTAACAGCCACACATAAAATGACTTACTTTACCAAAGAATTTCCCATTGACTACTCACCTCGTGTTTAAGAGGTAGCAGGAGTGAGGCAAGCCGACATCGTCAGGCAGGTTGACATTGGGGTTCAGGCCGCTTGCAATCCACCTACGAGTTTTACACAAGCAACAGAGATATTCTACGTTAGTCCAACAGATATTGCATAATAATCGGAATTATAAAAATACACTATCCTAAATGCATACTCGGAGCACTAAAAGTAGTCTTTGTTAAGTATCAATATGCCGAGGCGATGTGTTGCGAGGATGTTATTTAGTTTAATGTTCTCTAGGATCCAAAGGAAAATTGTGGCTAAGTAAATTGCATTGACAGGAGGACAAATTGTAAAGTTTTGAGTGATTTTAAATTAACAGTGGCCAGGACTTCTGTAGTCATGGCAAGATATGTCTACGTTCGATTTGCGATATTTCCTCAACTTCTTTCATTCTGCTTAACACATAAAAAGCTTTCGTGACCATTATCATCTATAATACAAGCTTATTTCGGTTAGATCGCATAAATATACAAATTAGTAAGATATGTCACGTAAACAGAACGTGCCAATCCCTTCCTAGTACAGTGATACCTTGACTTTCGCCACTTGACTTTCATCGCTTCGCTCTTTCGGCCGTTTTCAATTATAACCAAATTTAAAATTTCGTCCACACGGCTTTCCTCTTTCGTCTGATTTCATCCCAAACCTTGCACAACATTTGCGCAATGCGCTGTCTTTTTCGTTCAGTCTTTGAATAGTCCAGTCGGCATCTCGTATATTTGTGTTCATTCATTTATTATTAATACTGTACTTATTTCTGTGATTATGCTGTAAACAATTAAGTTATTTTTGTCATAACAGTATAATACCACAGTGTTCATAGTTATCTTCGTGATTATAAAACACGTGTATAGTATTCATACTGTGCTTTTTTATTACTGTAAAATACTTATTTTTGCAAGGTATTCCTTATTATTATTTTTTCTATCTACGTGGCTTTACCGAAAGACCCAAATAATCCTTATTTTTGTTCTGTAATATATTCATAATGGGTCCTAAGTGTGGTGATAGTAAAGCTAAAATAATCTATAAGGTTCTGAATTGCAAGAAAAGCTTGACATAATCAAACTTAATGATCAAATTTGTCCCCCCATCCCACTCTCCCCCGCCCCCTGCCGCCCTCCCCCACCCCATCCGTGGGGGAGAGACGTGATTGGTTGGAGAGAAACGAGGGAGAGAAAGCGGGAAAGAGATCGGGGGGGAAGTCTCGGGGCGCTTTTGATGGTGGAAGTTGACGTGAATGCCTTGAACAGGAATTGAACTCGGGCCGCTGAGTTTGTTCGCGCAGCGCATATACGGTAACAGCTGTGCCACCGCTCCTCGCATGTAAACAACATGTATAGATGTTTACACACATGCACGTAAATACTGGACACAACTAAAACAAAAAAAAATTAATACGTACAGACACCAGAAAAATGTGCGTGTGCTTTTGCACCCTCAAAGATGCAGCGATTTTAGATACAGCCATTACAGATGTAGTGTAGTAACTCGGCGGGAGACGACTTCACGGGTAACACACTCTTTATTTTATCAAACTCGTTCACAGGTGACTAACACCTACTTTGTATCTCGGGTGACAAACACCCACTTAGTATCTCGGGTGACAAACACCCACTTAGTATCTCGGGTGACAAACACCCACTTAGCTACTTGGCGACTAACGCCCACTGAGCTACTCGGATGACCAACATCCACTTAGTATCTCGGGTGACAAACACCCACTTAGCTACTTGGCGACTAACGCCCACTGAGCTACTCGGATGACCAACATCCACTTAGTATCTCGGGTGACAAACACCCACTTAGCTACTCGGCGACTAACGCCACTGAGCTACTCGGATGACCAACATCCACTTAGCTACTCGGCGACTAACGCCACTGAGCTACTCGGGACACTCCCTGCCCGGGGTATCCGTCTCGACTGTGGGTCCCCAGCCCGACCCACGGGGGCGTCGGACCCCGGGTCCCACAGCCTCGCCTCCGAGCCACACAGGGCCCCGGTCCCCACAAGGACGGCGGGACTAGGGGTCTCGGGGCACTAGGTCTTCAGCTCCGTCTTCGGGTCTTCAACTGGGTAACTCTCCCCGAGTGCTCTCGCGCGTCCCCCTTTATACCCCACCTGCGGACGTCGCTGCGAGCACCCACTTATTCGACCAATCGCTGGGCGCTGTCTACGATCCTCTTTTCCCACATCTCATCGTGCCTCACCACCCACGCCGCGCCGCCCCGTCATCTGTCACTCCCGGCGCGCGCGTCCACACCACGCCCACAACGCGTGCCCAACCCCGCACCCCGCGCCGCCCCGTGATCCATCACTGTCACAGTCGGCGCACGTCAATACCACCACTACACAGATACCAGCATTAAAGGTGTATTCAATAAAGATGCAGCCATTACAGATACAGGCATTAAAGATGCAGCTCTTAAAGAGCAACACTCATTCACGCGAAACTTTTCGCATGAAACAACAATAAAAGACGTACCGTTTTTGGCTATTTAACGGGAGTGGCGTTTTGATATTCAAACCACCCAATAGAAACACACGACACGTCTATTGCAATGTATCGTCAAGTATTGCATTAACCACACAACGTAGTTGTGGTAACACATCCACACAGACAACGGTTCTGATACCAAAAATAATAATAATAATCATCACAATGTTACTATACCAGCAGCTAGAGGCTTCCTCTGTGGCCTCGTGGCTGCCCCAGCGGTGTTAGTAGACCAGAGAAGACGGTCAGAAAACGAACAGCAACAAGAGTGCCAAGTATCAGAGCACTTAAATATATAACTGATCACCCAGAGTATTAGGCCGTCTCTGGTGCAGGCCAATGAGTCTCAAGTTCAATGCACACATTATCATCATCATTACCGTCAAAGCAGTGTTTGGTTGCATGACGTGTGGTAAATGCAGACGGTTCCGTGGGATAGGTGTGTGTCTCTACTGTGTGTTTAAACATCGTAACACCCTCCTGTGTTAATGCCGTGCATGGATATTGATACGTTTTGAGGGGATGGTTAGTCTGAAGAGAATTGTTATCAATGGTGAGTGTCTAAATAACAACAACGTTGATGATAATAGGGAGTGGTGGGCATGTGGTTAATGTCACGTTAGTTGTGATTTGGTGTGCGAGGTGCACGGGTGAGTAATGTATGTGGGTATGTGGGTAGTGTTAGTCTATGGGCAGTGAGTGTGTGTATGTTGAACTTCTTTAGCACCGTACGTAGCCAACCGTATTAGTGTTGAGTCTATGGGCAGTGTTGAGTCTATGGGCAGTGTTGAGTCTATGGGAAGTGTTGAATCTCTAGGTGGTGTTGAGTCTATGGGTAGTGTTGAGTCTATGGGTAGTGTTGAGTCTATGGGTAGTGTTGAGTCTATGGGTAGTGTTGAGTCTATGGGCAGTGTTGAGTCTATGGGCGGTGTTGAGTCTATGGGCAGTGTTGAGTCTATGGGAAGTGTTGAATCTCTAGGTGGTGTTGAGTCTATGGGTAGTGTTGAGTCTATGGGTAGTGTTGAGTCTATGGGCAGTGTTGAGTCTATGGGCGGTGTTGAGTCTATGGGTAGTGATGAGTCTATGGGGAGTGTTGAGTCTATGGGTGGCAGTGTTGAGTCTATGGGTGGTATTGAGTCTATGGGCAGTGTTGAGTCTATGGGTAGTGTTGAGTCTATGGGTAGTGATGAGTCTATGGGCAGTGTTGAGTCTATGGGTAGTATTGAGTCTATGGGTGGTGTTGAGTCTATGGGTAGTGTTGCGTCTATGGGCAGTGTTGAGTCAATGGGCAGTGTTGAGTCTATGGGCAGTGTTGAGTCTGTGGGTAGTGTTGAGTCTATGGGCAGTGTTGAGTCTGTGGGTAGTGTTGAGTCTATGGGTAGTGTTGAGTCTATGGGTAGTGTTGAGTCTATGGATAGTGTTGAGTCTATCGGCAATAGTGAGTCTATGGGCAGTGTTGAATCTATGGGCAGTGTTGAGTCTATGGATAGTTATGAGTCTATGGGTAGTGTTGAATCTACATGGGCAGAGAGTAACAACGGATCACGATCTGATCAGTTAATCTGATTGCCGTCAAACGATTGTGCAGTGAGAATGAAACACCAACATATCTGCAGGGTAACCACAGTTATCAACGCAACGTCTGGCGAGTGAACCGTGATTGAATGTATCGTGATGACAACGAATCCATAATTGAATGCTTTTTTAGGTGGTTAGATGTTTGACACGGTCTAACAAACCCTCTAGTTATGAGTATTGGTGGCAAGCGCCTACTGTGTTGAAATGCTAAGGCGTATTCTTGTAAAGGTGTAGAACGAGCAGGCGTTTTAAAGTGCTTACCTCCTTCCTCCTTGCGAATCCAATGGGCTGTGGTGTTTGTAATGTTAAGAGCGAGCGGTATTTATACGCTGCCTTGCCTTGTTTCGACATCCACTATGACGCAAATTCCCGGACTTGAACAAGACAATACAATTTCCAGGAAGCACACACAAACACACACACACCTGTGCGTGTGTGAAATACAAACATGGGTGGGTGGGTGAGTGAGTGGGTTGGTGGGTAAATTAGTGGGTGAGTGAGTGAATGGGTGAGCAGGTGGGTGAGTGAGAGGGAGGGTGGGGGGTGAGTGGGCGGGTGAGTGAGTGGGTGGGTTAGTGGGTGGGTGAGTTAGTGGGTGGGTGAGGGAGGGAGGGAGTGAGTGGGTGGGTGGGTAAGTGAGTCAATGGATGATTGAGTGGGTGGGTGGGTGAGAGAGTCGGTGAGTGAGTTAGTGGGTTGTTGGGTGGGTGAGTGAGTAGGTGAGTGAGTGAGTGAGTGGGTTGGTGGGTGGGTGAGTGAGTGGGTGAGTGAGAGGGAGGGTGGGGGGTGAGTGGGCGGGTGACTGAGTGGGTTGGTGGGTGAGTGAGTGAGTGAGTGAGTGGGTGGGTGAGTGAGTGGGTGAGCAGGTGGGTGAGTGAGAGAGAGGGTGGGGGGTGAGTGGGCGGGTGAATGAGTGGGTTAGTGGGTGAGTAAGTGAGTGGATGGGTGGGTGAGTGAGTTGGTGGGTGAGCGGGTGGGTGAGTGAGCAGGAGGGTGAGTGAGCGGGTGGGTGAGTGGATGGGTGAGTTAGTGGGTGGGTGAGGGAGTGAGTGAGTGAGTTAGTAAGTGGGTGAGTGAGTGAGTGAGCGGGTGGGTGGGTGAGTGAGTGGGTGGGTGAGCGGGTGGGTGGGTGAGTGAATGGGTGGGTGAGCGGGTGGATGAGAGAGTCGGTGGGTGAGTGGATGAGCAGGTGTGAGTGTGGGTGAATTAGTGTGGGTGGGTATGGTTGTGACTGAGTGTGAGTGAGTGTGAAGACCTACATCTCTGCTTTATTGACCTGGTCAAGGCCTATGATACTGTAGGGCTGTTACGGGAGGGCTGTATGTACATAGGATCCAACGGGGAACAAACACAGTTGGCGGAGCTCCGGGAGTACACGGGGCGGTGCCCGCAACGACGTCCGCATCGGGCAGCCTGGGGGGTAGGGCTGCCCGGGGGTTGTGATCCTGATGGGGGTATAAAGGGGGATGACAGAGAGAGCTCGTGGCTCAGTATTAGAACGAAAGAGGGAAGACTGAAGACCCGGGTAGCTAGAGCCCTGGACTCCCCTGAGACGCCGCCCTTGTCAGGGCCGCGCAGGACCGAGCCAGCGGCGTGGTCCTGTGAACCAGGGTCAGTACCCTGGGACTCCGGAGACCGTAGCCCAACTCACCAGTGTCGGGCCAGATAGCCTCCCCTAGCCCGTTAGTGGAGGACTTGGAGGTAGGTCAGGATTAGCTAGGGTGTATCCCCAGTTATCCGGGTGAGGGGGCCGATACCCCCTCTGGTGCTGTCCTGTAGCAACAACTTGTAAATAAATATACGTGTGCCTCAACCTCGGTGTCCAGCGTCTTCATCGGTACTTCATCTGGTGTCAGAAGAACTACGGACATGGAAACACGCCAGACAGCTCGAGCCAGAGTACCGGAGGAGGACACTGCTGAGATCGTTGAGCCCGAGACGGCTCAACAAGACATGGTGCAGCCGGGGCCTGACGCGTTCCTACCGGGGCATCGGCATGAAGAGGGGCCGCAGCCAGACGCGCTACGGCTGGCTCACGAAAGGCTGGCGGAGCTGCTGTACGCCGCTGCCGCCACGCTGGAGAACATCACGCGGCTGGGGGCTGGTGGTCCACCACGGGGCGAGGGGAGCCGACGACCGGAGCGCCTTCCCGCCATTTCGGAAGACTCAAACTTTGAATTTCCCGCCATCACCACGGCAGCTGCAGAGGGCGTGGCCGGGCTCAACCTTGGGTCCGACACCGCTCTCGCTGGGGCAGCCGCATCATCGCCAGCGGAGGGAGCGTCATCACGGCTGCGACAGGCGATTCCATCTGCCATTCGCGCCGACGCACAGCCGAGTCCCGGGGATAGCAGCCTGCAGGCTTCCAAGGCGAACGCTGCGCTGCAACAACGGCTGCCTCCGCTTAAAGAATTTGTTGGCGCGGAGGGCGACTGGGGCGGCTTCCAGCGACGCTTCATCGCCCACCAAAAAATGGCAAGGTGGTCGGACGCTGAAGCTCTCTGCGCGCTGCCGGCGCTCCTCGACGCCGACGCGCTCGCCGCCCTCACATCGGCGCCGAGAGAGAAGCGTTCTACTCTGCCGATGGCGTTGCAGCTGCTGGCCGGGGTCTATGGACCTTCAGCAGAATGCAGACAGCAGTTCTACGATCGCAAGCGGGGTGAAAAGGAGTCGCCCCTGGCATACAGGACGAGTCTCCTGGCGCTGGCTAAGACGGCTTTTCCCCGTATGGACGACGACGGCGTGGACGCGATGGTCACGGAAAAAATCCTCCTCCTGGCAGACGACCTGGACATCGCTGTCGTCGCACAGGAGGACGCCGAGATGACCTCTCTTCAGGCGGCGCGCCTCCTTCACGCCAACCTTCTGTCCCTGCGGCGGAAAGCCAGCAGGGCATCGGCCGGGCGTGCGGTGGCTGCAGCCACCCTTCCGACGGAGGAGCTCTACGCCGTCGACCATCGACGGCAACGGGCGACAGGAGCACGGTCGGGCCGGGACGGGTCGAGCCGTTTCGACCGTCCATCATCGCCACCGGGGCTCCCGCGGTGTTTCAACTGCGGCGTCCGGGGCCACGTCGCCTCGGGGTGCCGCTCTCCTCGACAGCGCGGGACGACGCCTCGACGGGACGCCGGCCCTCCTCCTCCCAAGCTCCAGCAACATGATCCGGCGAGTCGCGGCACCACACATGGTTGGCCAAAGCACCCACCTGTCGCACACTCTCACACCACAACAAACGGGGGGCCGATGTTGCGCTGCGACGGGCCAACACGGATCACTGCGGGGACTCAAATCGAGCCCAAGCAGTGGTCCGTGTTAGCCCATCGCGTGGTGGCCGCGTCGTCAGGGTCGTCGGCCGTGGTCGGACACATTGACGGGGTAGAGGTACGCATCCTGGTCGATACGGGGGCATCGGCGACAATCATTTCGGAGTTAATTTACAATATTCTGCCTGTACAAAGCCGGCCTTTACTGCCGGTTAACGTCCCATTCTATGCCGCTAACGGGGGCTCTCTCGGCATCATGGGACAGATTCGAGCGCAAATTTGTATCGGGGACATCAAATTGTCGGGGCCGATTTTTGTTTCCTCCTCGCTGGCGGTTCCGTGCCTGCTGGGGACGGACTTCTTAGGCAAAATGCCGATTCGTATTTTGATCGACCAAGGATGCATTGAGCTTCCGTCGGGGCGACGCATGGCGTTCCTGCCTTCCTCTGCTGCGGCTCGGACGGCGTTCGCGACGGTACCGGCGTTCGTAGTTAGAACAGTTCGTGTGCCGCCGGGAGCTCAAATGTTAGTGCCTCTGAAACTTCGTAGGCCCTTCGCTAAGGGCGTAGGGGATCAGGGTGTTTTGCTGGGACCGTCTAGGGCCGGGGTTAATGGACCTCATTTAATTCCGGCCCAGACCGTCGTAAGAGGGGACGGGGACCCTTTCATCGCGGTCCTCAATGTGGGGTCGCAGACAGTGGTGGTTCCTCAAGGGACGGTGCTCGCTCACGCGACGCCGGTGCCCTGCGAGGAACCTGTCGCGAACCACGTTGGCACTGCTTCCCGGATGCACCCACATTCGGACAGCGATGAAGGGTGGCTCGACGCGCTTTGTGCGGGATCGACGGACCTGTCTAATTCAGAGCGCCAACAGCTTAGAACGCTACTGAGGGAATTTTCCGACGTTTTCAGTCGGAATAAATACGATTTGGGTTGCACTCACCTGCTGCGTCACCATATTGACACGGGTGACAGCGCGCCAATTCGCCAAAATCCGTTTCGGTTAAGTCCCGCCGAAAAGGACCATGTCAAATCGGCTGTTGATGACATGTTAGCCGCCGACATCATTTCTCCCTCCACCAGCCCTTGGGGAGCGCCGATCGTCCTGGTTAAAAAGCAGGACGGCTCGATACCATCAGTAGGCCTGGGCTCTGGGTTGTTCTTCGTGCTTTCGGAGTCCCTGACCCTCTGCTCACGATCATGAAGGACCTTCATACGTAATGGTGAGTGGGCCCGGGTAAAACTACGTGGCCTGGAGTCAAATTCACCAAAATAAAGCTATAAAAACAATGTAACAGTGATCATAGGAACTGTGATTCAAATTTAAAAATAAACGATATACATAAAATGTACGACCAAACTTTACAGCCATAGCTGGCTGCATGAGTCACTCCATAACAGCAGGAGTATCAGTAGGAGTATAATTTTTTTTCAATGCACCTTTAAAGATCAGCACACTATAATCAAAACTCAAGATCATACTTTGCAGCGGTCATCCGGAGCGATACATTTCATTTCAGGCCATTCTGAATAGCAGTGGCAGCTGGGGGTGTACAACTCCTCTAGAGCAGTTTTGAGCGAAGATCTCACAGGTAGTGATTCAAGTTGCAGTTTATTGGCGATATAATTCCAGACCCTGTGGACATCAATATAATAGGCCCTTCCTTGTGGTGGTTGTAATGATAAGAGAGAGCGGTATTTATACGCTGCCTGGCTGGTTTCGACTTCCACTTTGACTTTATTAACATACCTGTGTGTGTGTCTTTGTGTGTGTGTGAAGTACTAAGATCGATGTTTTCTGTACCCAACGCATTTCTTACGAGATGCAAACGGTTGGCGGAGTCGAGATCATCAGCGATGTGTTCAGTGCACACGGAACAATTAAGCAGCTTCGGGTATAATTAAGGGGAAAGTGTGGAAGGCGGGAGGCCTGTGAGTGGTGTTGGTTTTCGTCGTCTTGTCGTACGGCTGCTGTAGACGCAGAGCCAACGACTGCGATTTCACACTCAGCTGGGTCAAGCCACGGATCACAATTGGATGAGTGGGTGGGTGTTTGGGTGAGTGTGTGGATGAGTGAGTGTATGAGTGAGTGAGTGGATGAGTGAGTGGATGAGTGAGTGGGTGGATGAGTGAGTGGGTGGATGAGTGAGTGGGTGGATGAGTGAGTGGGTGGATGAGTGAGTGGGTGGATGAGTGAGTGGGTGGATGAGTGGATAAGTGATTGAGTGAGTGGGTTAGTGGTTGAGAATGTAGGTGATTAAGTGGGTGAGTGCGTGGGTGAGTGTGGGTGAGTGTGGGTGAGTGTGGGTGTCGGTGGGTGTGGGTTAGTGTGAGTGAGTGTGGGTGGGTGGGTGAGTGAGTGGGTTGTTGGGTGAATGAGTGGGCGGGTGAGTGAGTGGGTGGGTGACTGGATCGGTGGGTGGGTGAGTGGGTGAGTGGGTGAGCAGGTAGGTAGATGCCAGAGCAGGTTATATTTAGGCTGAGTCGACCAAATGAGGAAGTCATAAAACAGCAGATAACGGCACCGTATTGATTGAGGGAGAATCGAACAGTAAACCAGGCCACAAAGAGTCAAAAAACATTCCCAAGGGCAATTGAGAACATTTGCGTCCACACGAGCCTTGAGATAACCTCCAAAGGAAGGGGGGGAGTGGCCGAGGGGACAATCGCTGGCTTAGGGCCACTAAAAACCGACCAGGTGAATGCGAGGGGCTTCAAGGTGGGAGTGACATCTTATCGGGGTTACAACGTCAGGCGCCAGGATGTCTGCGGAGCCAGAACTGGAGATGAACTCGGGCTGAATTCGCTCCCTCTCGGCGCACCGTGCTTTCAAAGGTGGCAGACGCTTCGGGCCTTAACGCGTCCTTACAAATGTTGAGTAGTTGTTGAGTAGTAGACGGAGGTACTCGGAGACGGAGGTGAGTTAGGGGCTTCCGCCAGGGTTTATTAACACGTATCACTATCCCTGCTTCCCTCTTTACCCCTTCTATTATCCCCGTTCCTCCAGTGACCCCGCTTACGTCACGGGGTCTCCCTTAAATACCCTAGGAGGGGTGACGTCACGTGCACTGCCCAGCGCGTGCGACCCCACGTCCCGTGATGTCACCGCACCGGACAGCGCACACGACGCCACCACTCTCCTCTACTCCTCTACACAAAGTTAATGAAACGATCCAGAAATTTTTAGTTGGTTGCGAGTGGGACCAGAACCGGGAAAGAACTCAGGCTGACCCGCCGGATGCACCACGTTGCGCAAAGATGAGTGGAGGATGTTGGGCCATAAGGTGTCCTAGGCAATCAACCACTGATCTAAAAATTCGATATGAACAGCACCCAGAATGATACAAGTCAGTCATCTTTCAAGTTTCAAGTTTCATTTATTAGGTATAGCCCTGTGAGTCATGCGGCTCTTAAGTCGGGTACAACCGCAACAAACAAAATATGAACAGAGAACATCTTAAAGCGACGACGCGCAACAGAAACATCCCGCAAAAACCAGCAAATCTTCCAGAAAAAAAAAACGTATTACAACGCTGTGTGCAAAACTCCCAGTGTGATTCAAGTCAAACAATAACAACCATCAGACAATTTAGATTAACCATATGTTTTCGAAATCACCCAAATGAAGCTATGAAAACCAGGGGCGGTTTCTTCATTAGGGCGATTGGGCGATGCACCACCAAGCTCATTCAACCACAGAGTTACGCTAGCCGTTACTGTGCCTCTGGATATAGTCCAATCAGCGTCATGTCACGTTCTGTGGAGTACCGCCTCTTTTTGGGCGATTTCCCTCCGGCTGAGAATCGCCCCGAGTGGCCCCATAGACTTACATTCAAAGATGTTTTTTTTCGAACGGCGGGCGCTGCAATGCATTCTCTATGGCTTCCGGGAGGGCTCGCACTAACGTGCTTACGTCATCATACGTAAGCACGTTTCAGTCAACAATATTATTTGTCGCCACCTAGTGGAATCTTTAATAAAAGAAACTGAGTGGATTGTAATAATAGTGAGTATAGAAACAAACAAGGAGATGTATTGTAAGAGTCACTTTATTTTTTCATTAATATTCAAAGTAGTGAAGTTGCCTTTACATGCTTAAGCTGTTAATTTATCCATTGCATGGGTGGACCTTATCCTTATCAATCATCCAGACATTTGCCCCCCCTGAGAGATTTTGCAGGAGCCGCCACTGGTGAGTAGTGAGTGTGAGAGGTGTGAGGTGTGAGTGTGCGAGATGATTGTGAGTCGTGAGAGGTCAGTGGTGTGAGAGTTCAGTGGTGAGTGTTGAGTTGCGAGTGTGAGTGGGAGAGTAGTGATTTCGTGCGTGTTGAGTGGTGAGTTGTGAGTGGTGAGTTGTGAGAGGTGAGTGGTGAGTTGTGAGTGGTGAGTGGTGAGTTGTGTGAGTAGTGAGTGTGAGAGGTGAGTTGTGAGTGGTGAGTGATTATCGCGATTGAAATCGCCAAAGTAAATGTTCGAATTATTGTTCTTGATATAAACGAATGACATTCAAGTCCATGCTCATGACGGCGTCGCGATTTGCACCGCTGTGCCGATGCTGTGCACATTGTTGCAGCATTGCAGTCTTTGGGTGTCTTAGTGTTCCGGATGAAGCTAAGTGTAGCATTTGTTGCTATAAAGGGGCCCTAAATAAAATAAACACAAATATTAAAACACAAATTGTTTAACTTGCATAGTGCAGTAATTGTATTGTTTCATTTGCTCTACAGCCAGTTAATACGTTAAATCTCTAACCTTAAACACCCCCAGTAGTTCGTACAAGTTGAAGGCGGTGTAGCGCCAGTGAAACATTCACGCGTTTTAATGTTTTTGTTTAAAAAAAAAATTATATTCAGGGGCCCCTTCAGAACGATGAAGGCTGCGTTCGCATTGAGCGCAAACACCGCCAGAGGTGGGGGGGTGTGAGGTGGGGGGGGTGTGAGGTGGGGGGGGGTGTGAGGTGGGGGGGTGAGGTGGTGGGGGGGTGTGAGGTGGGGGGGTGTGAGGTGGGGGGGTGTGAGGTGGGGGGGGGTGTGTGAGGTGGGGGGGGGTGTGTGAGGTGGGGGGGTGAGGTGGGGGGTGTGAGGTGGTGGGGGGGGGTGAGGTGGGGGGGGGTGTGAGGTGGGGGTGGTGTGAAGGTGCGAGGTGGTGGGGGGTGAGGTGGGGATCTGCCTCGGGATTCTGGGCAAGGGCGGCTCAGACATCGACTGCATGGGCTTCGTGTTCATCAATTCGGTGAAGCGGTCCGAGATGATCAAGGTGACGTACCCGACGCTGCACCGGGAGCTCCCGAAGGTCCAGATGGAGGAGATCAAGTCCATCAGCTACAAGAACCGGGGCTCCGTCCCGCAAACCTACAAGGTGGAGACCTCCAAGACGCTGACCAAGACCTCGTCGTGGTCGATCGCGAACAAGCTCGAGGCGACCGTCAGCATCAGCGTCAAGGCCGGCATCCCCGACGTCGTCGAGGTGGAGAGCGGCTTCAGCTTCACGGTGGGCACCGAGAGCACCCGCGGCGTCGCGAACTCCGAGTCGAAGACAGAGCGGCGGTGAAGTCACCACGGCAATTGTACCAGGCTAGGTGCACCACATCGAGGCCACGTGAAGTGTCGAATGCCCGCCGGCAGGAGGTCACGTGTGTGTGCGAGTGTGTGTGTGGACTTGCCTTCAACTTCACACCACGAAGCGCAAATCAGGAGGAAGGTGGCCTCAAATTGGCGACAGCTCCTCGGACGTTGACATCCAAAACGAGTTGGGGGGGGGGCCCCCCCACCCACCCCCTCTTATCGCGTCTGTCGCCACCAATTCACGTTATGAGTCGCGTGCTCTTTGAATCGTGGGAAAGTGCATGCAAGCAGAAAGGGGGTCGCGCGCGCATTTGACTGCGCGTGAATCGGTGCTACGGGATGAAAGTGCAGGGTGAGAAATAAAATAAAATGTTTGGATTTAAAGCTTTCGTGACTGCAGGGATTCATCTTCTTGGTTCTTCCGGTAAAGTCACGTAGAAGGGAAATAATAAAATAATAAAATGAAAGATTTTTTTATTTAATTAATAAAATAACAATAAAAATAAAATAAGTTAATGTGTTTTTTCATCATTTTATTATTTCGCTTCTACGTGACTTTACCGAGCGAACCAAGAAGAGAAATAAAAAAAGTCTTCGAAAGAGAACCCCGGAACCGCGGTCGCGTGCTCTGGGTGGAAGGGCTGCATCTCAAAAAAAAAAACACCACCTGGGTTCGATTCCAGACGCGGTTGAGCCGGGACTCACGGCCGCGGCGAGTTGGTGGCCATGGGAAGAAAAAAAGAACATAATAAAATTATCATAAGAAAAAAAAGAAAAAATTATAATACAAAAAACAATAAGAAATAAAAAACCTGGTTAGCTGTGGCGGAGAACTCACGTGGCACCGCTGACATCACGGGTTTTGCATTTTTTTTATTCATTAGATTTTCAATCGCACGTGATTAAGACGGAATTCTCGGTTCTCCGAGTCTCTCCCTCTCTGCCGAGTGATCGACACCGTCGCTTTGAAGGGCAAAGTGCGGGCTCAGAAGTCCCATTTGGGGCCGTCCATAAATGACGTCATGCACCTGGGGGGGGGGGTCAGACATTTGTGACGATGTGTGACGACGGGGGGGGGGGGGTGAGAAATGTGACGTCACATCAAAATGCGCAACTTTAAATAAATATAGAATTGTTGAGTGCAGCGCCACGTTAAATACGCACTACAATGACAATAGTTTAAAGCGATTTGAAAGCATCTTTTATTTTCAAAATGTAAATATGGTTTTGGGGGGGGGGGGAGGGGGGCAGAGCTTTGTGACGTCATATTTGAGGGGGGGGGTCTGACTTTTTGTGACGAGGGGGGGGGGAGGTCAAAAATCGTCCAAAATTGCGTGACGCCATTTATGGAAGGCCCATTTCCGACGAACCACTCACACAGCTTACCGTCCATTGATGACCGTACGAGGAACCCACGCGGCAATGGATACCCACGGTGATTTAAAGGCATTAATCCCCTCCAAAATCGCCCAAAGAAGCGCTCACAAGTGGTGCCATCACGTCTATCCCCTCTTATTCATTCAGCAAAGCAGGAGGAGGATTTCTCCACAAATCCGCGGCTGTCGCCTGATGAAGACGGTCGTTGTGATTACCGGCGAAACGTCACGGGGCTCGGATTGTAAATGTCGTGGCTTTGCTCTCCAACACACAACCGGTGTGCTGTACTAGTGTACTACACTACACTATACACTACCATACACTACACTATACTACACACTACACTACTATACACCAATATACTACAATATACACTATATACCACTATACACTACACTATTATACACCACTATACCGTACACTAAACTATACACTACACTATAAACTAGTTTACACTACACTATACATGACACTATACACTACGATACACTACACTATACACTACACTATAATCTTGGTTCTTTCGGTAAAGTCACGTAGAAGGGAAATAATAAAATAATACAAAAATTTATTATTTCCCTTCTACGTGACTTTACCGAAAGAACCAAGATGAATCCCTGCAGTCACGAAAGCTTTAAATCGAAACTACACTAGAAACTATACTGTACACTACACAATAAACTATACACTACACTATGCACTACTATACACTACAAACTATACACTACACTGTGCACTACACAATACACTATACACTACACTATGCACTACTATACACTACACTATGAACTATACACTACACTATAAACTATACACTACACTATAAACTACTATACACTACACTCGAGTGCTGTACTAGTCAAGAACTGGCTGAGCTGTTCCCGTGACACCGAAGCTCACCGATTGGATGCGTCGGGCGGTGGGCGGGGCTCTAACGACATCGACGCGGTCACGCGACCTGAACTTGATCTTAGCGTGACGACAAGAGAGCGACAACAGTGGGGGGGGTGGTGTAGTGGTGGTGTGGTGGTGGTGGTGGTGGGACGGACGTCGAAATTCGTCCCGAGGGATTTGCTGGTGGGCGAGCGTTCGCCATGAGACCGCGTTTGAGTAGCAAGGCTGTGTGTTTGTGTGTCTGTGTGTCTATGTTTGTGTGTCTGTGTGTGTCTGTATCTACCTGTGTGTCTACCTGTGTGTGTCTTTGTGTGTGTGTCGTTGTGTGTGTGTCTTTGTGTGTGTGGGTCTTTGTGTCTGTGTCTTTTGTGTGTGTGCATCTTTGTGTGTGTGCATCTTTGTGTGTGTGTGCATCTTTGTGTGTGTGTCTTTGTGCGTGTGTATCTTTGTGTGTGTGTCTTTGTGTGTGTGTACCGATGTCTCTGTGTGTGTGTCTGTGTGTGTGCGCGCGTGCGCGCGTGCGTCAACGACGATGAGATCACTGGCGGGGGGGACGAGCGCTGCCGTGACGTTGCCGGCCACGTTGTCGGTGACGTCACCGGCGATGACGTCACTGCGGGGGCGAGTGCAGCTGGACCAGCACGGCCGTGACGTTGTCGGCGCTCCCCCGGCGCACCGCCTCGGTGGTCACGCGGACGCACGAACTCGCCCAGCGCTCGGCACGCGCAGACGAGGAGGAGGACGAGGAGGATGAGGAGGACCCCTCGGGAACCTGAGACAACACAGAGACGCAGACACACAGAGACACAGACACACACAGACAAAAAAAGATAAAAGACAAAGATCCCCCGTGTAAGAATTGTTTTTTTACCCTTTTATCTGGCAACAAAACTGACACCTTTTTTACAAGGAGTCATGATTGCATAGACCACAATACCTGCAGTCATAACGCAAACAAAAAACCATAACTCTGATAATGTATGTGCACTGTCCTTGAAGTTGATTGGTCCACACCCGAGACAGCTTTCCTTAGAGCCTAGTCTCACATGGTGTTGGACCAGATGACGCCAAAAGGCGCACAACTCAAAGACAATGCACCATCAGAGTATGAGAGCTCGGGGTAAGCATTTACACCATTGGAACCTCATTTGCCAGTAAAAAAATGATAATTGGTTTTTTACCCTTTTATCTGGCAACAAAACTGACACCTTTTTTCCCCCGTGTAGCCTATAACAGACTGTTTGGGGCAAGTGCTGTTAGCGAGCGGCACCGATGAAAGCCGGCACGGCACATGACGGGGTGGGTGGCCAGCACCATGCCCGGCCGCCTTTGTCTCCCCAGTGCTAGCGATGTTTACTACACACCGCTATACCAGGTATTCATTTGAGGCCGAGTCGACCTAGGGGAGGCCCAGGACCGGTTAAAGTAATCGTCACTGCTGGTGGCCGTGAGCGGGAATCGAACTTAGGTCGCCGGGTTCGTAGCGCAGCGTAGCGCTGACAGCTACTACACTACTGCTCCCCACTAGAGACACAGATACAGAGACACATACACAGAGACACAGAGACAGAGAGAGACACAGCCACAGAGAGACAGAAAGACAGAGAGGCAGAGGGAGAGACAGAGAGACACAGATACAGAGACACAGATACAGAGACACATATATGAATAGATGAATGTATGAATGTACTCTTTGGTTTTTTCGGTTAAAGTCACGTAGTTAGAAAACTAATAGATCACGATGTTTCGATCGCAACACAAGCAATCGTCATCAGGTGGGACAACCACAAAGTTGGGTTTTTTCCTTATTTTATTCTTGCTGTGGTTGTCCCACCTGATGACGATTGCTTGTGTTGCGATCGAAACATCGTGATCTATTAGTTTCTACCTACGTGACTGAACCGAAAGAACCAAAGAGTATGGATTCCTGCATTCACGAAAGTCTTCAAATCAAGAATGTATTAATGTGTTTGTACCTCCAGGCTCTTGTTGATGAAGGAGACCGCCTCGTCAGCGGTGAACGCCTTGAAGAGACCATCACACGCCAGCAGAAGGAACCTGGGACACATACACACACAGACACACACAGACTCACACACAGACACACACAGACTCAAACACAGACACATACAGACACACAAAGACACATACAGACACACAAAGACACATACAGACACACACAGACACACACACAAAGACACACAAAGACACACATAGAGACACACACAGACACACACACAGACACATACAGACACACGTCCGATCAGCACGACTGGACTACATACGGCACAATAATCAGTTCAACGTACGCATGGAAATAAAAACTGTTCTAGTACGTGCGTGTGCTGTGTGTCTCTGGGTGTCTCTGTATGTCTCTGTGTCTGTGGGTGTCTGTGGGTGTCTCTGGCTGTCTCTGGGTGTCTCTGGGTGTCTCTGTGTGTCTCTGGGTGTCTCTGGGTGTTATGTGTGTGCTAAGTGTCTCTGTGTGTCTCTGCATGTGCCGAGTGTCTGTGTGTCTCTGGATGTCTCTGTGTGTCTGTGTGTCTCTGTGTGTGCTAAATGTCTCTGTGTCTCTGTGTCTCTGTGTGTTCCGTATGTTTCTGGGTGTCTCTGTGTGTGCTAAGTGTCTCTGTGTGTGCTGAGTGTCTCTGTGTCTCTGGGTGTCTGCGCGTGCTGTGTGGCTCCGTGTGTCTGCGCGTGCTGCGTGTCTGCACGTGTCTCTGTGTCCCTGCGTGTCTGCACATGCAACGTGTCTCCGCGTGTCTGGGCGTGCTGTGTGTCTCTGCGTGTCTCCGCGTGTCTCCACGCGTGCTGCACCTGTCGTTGGCCGTGAGCTGGCATCGCCTGATGTCGGGCGTCGAGATGACGCCGCACCGCTTGTATTGCCCGTCGCCGATCGACCGAGACACCTCGAGCACGCCCAGCACTCTACCGTCCCTGCGTTCACCGCCGGTCGCAAGGACACACGCACAGTACACAACGCTCGCCCCACTCCACAATCTTAACATAGGGGGCAGCAGCAGTGGCCTGGGAGATATTGACTCCCTCGCCTTGTACGCGGGAGGATCGTGGGTTCGATCTCGGACCCTAGCGATGCCTTGCTGCTGCTGTATATTTGGAGTTTACGTCTCTCTCTCTCTCTCATCATCATCACGGTGGCCGGGAAATGTTGGCTACCTCGCCTGGTACGCGGGAGGCGGTGGGTCCCACCCTGAACCCTGACGATGCTTGCTGCTGTATATGAGGAGTTAGCGTACACAACAACAACGAACATTGTCCACTAAGTTGCGATGACATCATCTCGACGCTTATGCCAGGCTCTGTGCACATTGAGGCCACGTGAAGTGTTGAACGCCCGCTGGCAGGTCACGGGACAGACCCAGGTGCCACGGGTCGACTGACTGGCTGATGCACCACCTGTGCCCCCTACTGTGCCAACTTGTTGTGCTTTATCCACCTGGCGCGCCGCTCATTGTTGTGAGCGTCACTCCTCTGCCCTCCATTGTTGTTGGAGGGTGACTGCCTCCAACTGCCCAGTAGCGTCCTTCACGAGCCTCCTCCACAGAAGCCGATCTTGACACCGCTGGTATCAGTCATCGGTAAAGGCCACTCAGCTCCACATCCTCCTGTACCACATCACTCCAACTCTTCTCTAGCCCGTGCCACGCCCATTTAGCTCCTTCTATCCAGCCGAACAAAAGCTGTTTAGGCATGCGGTGACTGGGCATGCCGGCTACATGACCAGCCAATGCAGCCTTGCCTGCGCCGGAGGTGCTCACCGATGGGACTTTGTCCAGATCTTTCAAGGATTTGTGAGCTCCTCATACAATCCAGCCTGGTTAAACACAGGATGGATCGTAGGCAGGCCAGCCTAGCATAGAGAAAGGAGGGAATGACCAAGGCCGAGAAGACCTGAAGCTTCGTGCGGAGCGACAGACCAGGTAGCTTCCACACAGCGTTACGCAACCAGTGAAACGATAATGCCTTTCGACTGATTCTGAGTGAGACCTCTGCTGTCAAACCGGAGTCGGTCATGAGTACACTGCCCAGGTATGGCAAACTCTCCACTCTCTCCACAACTGCCCTATCACCAATTGGAAGTTGTGGGGGTGGAGTGTCCGATAGTACAAAATACCCAGGCAGGTGCTTAGTTTTGGTGGGGCTGATGGTAAGGCCCCACCTCTTAGTGGCACACTCCAGGTTCAGCAGCAGCACCTCCAACTCCTCCTCTGAGTGATCAGCAGTTACCAGATCATCGGCATACGTAACATGGTTTTGTGGTAATTAATTGAAGGTGGAGGAGTTACCAGCCCCTTGCACCCATCCACAGCCCCCATTTGGCCACTGTGGTGGTTATAAACGCCATGAGGGGAATAGCCAATCTAAATTGGCCCTCCCCCCACGGCACTGCCCTCACAGCGTTGTCGTCCGGCACCACGAGGAGGTAGGGGGTTGTTTTTGCGTACACACACACACACACACGTGCGCAAACACGTACGTCACCAGAGGTCAACATTGAAACCACCACCACCGCTGCCACCACCCCCACCACCACCACCATCCCCACCACCATCCCCACAACCACCACCCCCACCACCACCACCATCCCCACCACCACCCCCACCACCCCTGCCACCCCCACCACCACCCCAACCACCACCCCCCACCACCACCACCCCAACCACCACCCCCACCAGCCCAGCCACCACCCCCGCCACCGCCACCACCCCCGCCACCACCACCACCCCCCGCCACCATCCCCACCACCATCCCCACAACCACCACCCCCGCCACCACCACCACCCCCGCCACCCCCGCCCCCACCACCCCGACCACCACCCCCACCATCCCCAACACCACCCCCACCACCCCCGCCAGCCCAGCCACCACCCCCACCCCCACCACCACCCCCACCACCACCACCACCACCGCCACCACCACCACCACGTGAAGCTCCTCTGTCCAGGCCATACCTTACCGTGGCGCCGGCGCGCTGCAGCCGCATGCGCTCCTCGTACTGCACCGCGCTGTGCTCGCGGCTCAGCGGCACGGCGAGGACGGCGGAGCTCGCAGCGCGGCACAGCACGGCCTGGGGGGGCGCCACGCGCACGCGGGGACACACGCACACAGACACACACACACACACAGACACACACACAGAGACACACAGACATGCACACAGACAGACACACACACACAGACATACACACACAGACATACACACACACACACACAGACACACACACGGAGACACACAGAGACACACAGGCATACACACGCACACAGACAGACACACACAGAGACACACAGGCACACACAGACAGACACACACAGAGACACACACAGACACACAGACACACACACAGACACACACACACACAGACAGACACACAGACACGCACACAGACACACAGACATGCACAGACACACAGACACACACACAGACACATAGACATGCACAGACACACAGACACACGCACAGATGCACACACACAGACACACGCACAGACACACACACACACACAGACACACATAAGGAGACACACAGAGACACACAGGCATACACACGCACACAGACAGACACACACAGAGACACACAGGCACACGCAGACAGACACACACAGAGACACACACAGACACACACACACACAGACACACAGACATGCACAGACACACACACAGACACATAGACATGCACAGACACACAGACACACGCACAGATGCACACACAGACACACACACACAGACACACACACACACACAGACACACACACAGAGACACACAGAGACACACAGGCATACACACGCACACAGACAGACACACACAGAGACACACAGGCACACACAGACAGACACACACAGAGACACACACAGACACACACACAGACACACAGACACACAGACATGCACACAGACACACAGACATGCACAGACACACAGACACACACAAAGACACATAGACATGCACAGACACACAGACACAAGCACAGATGCACACACATAGACAGACGGACACACAGACACACACAGACACACACACACGCACAGACACACAGAGACACACAGGCACACACACGCACACAGACAGACACACACAGAGACACACACAGACTGCTGTGTTTACTCTGTGCTGTGTATACTCCGTGCCGTGTGCACTCTGTGCCGTGTGTACTTCGTGCCGTGTTAACTCCGTGCCGTGTGTACTAAGTGCCGTGTGTACTAAGTGCCATGTGTACTAAGTGCCGTGTGTACTCCGTGCCGTGTGTACTCCGTGCCGTGTGTACTAAGTGCCATGTGTACTAAGTGCCGTGTGTACTAAGTGCCGTGTGTACTCCGTGCCGTGTGTACTTCGTGCCGTGTGTACTCCGTGCCGTGTGTACTCCGTGCCGTGTGTACTCCGTGCCGTGTGTACTAAGTGCCATGTGTACTAAGTGCCGTGTGTACTAAGTGCCGTGTGTACTCCGTGCCGTGTGTACTCGGTACCCTGCTGTCCCCCAGGTTGGCCACGTAGGCGACGTTGTCGACGATCAGAGCACAGATAGCCGTCGTGCCGTCCTTCCACACCGGCTTCCTGCGGGCAGAAAACGCAACAACAACAATGGAGCGTCGCCTCCACGCACACGCATACACACACAAACAATCTTAAACACGCTCACACACTCACACAGGAACTCTCTCTCACAGACACCCTCAAGGTCACACACGCACTCACACGCTCACACGGACACCCTCACGCTCACACACACACGCTCACACACACTCTCACATGCTCACATGCTCACACTCACTCACAGACACCCTCACACTCTCACACACACGCTCACACACACACTCACACACACTCACATACACTCACACACACTCTCACACTCTCCCACTCACTCATACTCACATACTCTCTCACACTCACACCCTCACACTCGCACACACACGAGCTCACAAACACACGTGCTCACACACACACGCGCTCACACACACACACACACATGCTCACACACACACTATCTCTCTCTCTCTCTCACACACTCTCACACACTCTCTCACACACTCTCTCACACACACACAGACAGACACACAGACAGACACACACACAGACCTACACACTGACATATACACACTGACACAGACACACACACAGACACACTCAGACACTGGCACTCACACACTAACACACTCACACTCTCTCACACACACACAGACATACACACTGACACAGACACACACAGACAAACACATACACACAGACACTGACACTCACACACTAGCACACTCACACACTCTCTCACACTCTCACACACTCTCTCACACTCTCTCACACTCTCTCACACTCTCTCACACACTCACACTCTCCCACACTCTCTCACACACTCACACACGCTCACACGGGGACTCACTGGCTGGATGCCAGCTTGAGGAAAGCGGCGTCCGTCTGCTTAAATGCGTCCCTGAGGCTCCTCCTGATCTCCTTGTCCAGGTCGGAGACGGCTCCTGCAACTCAGCAAGAGACCCACAGAGATACACAGAGATCCATAGAGACCCACAGAGACCCACAAAGACCCACAGAGACACACAGAGATACACAGAGATCCATAGAGATCCATATAGACACATCACATAGAGACCCACAGAGACACACAGAGATCCATAGAGACCCACAGAGACACACAAAGACCCACAGAGACACACAGAGATACACAGAGATCCATAGAGATCCATATAGACACATCACATAGAGACCCACAGAGACACAGCGAGATCCAGAGACCCACAGAGACACATCACAAAGAGACCCACAGAGACACAGCGAGATCCATAGAGACCCACAGAGATCCACAGAGATCCATAGATACAGACAGAGATACACAGAGATCCATAGAGACCCACAGAGACACATCACATAGAGACCCACAGAGACACACAGAGACCCATAGATACCGACAGAGATACACAGAGACCCACGGAGACCCATAGAGATCCATATAGATCCATATAGACACACAGAGACACAGCGAGATCCATATAGACACACAGAGACACAGCGAGATCCATAGAGAACCACTGAGACACACAGAGTCCCATAGAGATCCATATAGACACATAGAGACACAGCGAGATCCACAGAGAGATCCACAGAGACACACAGAGACACACAGAGACCCACAGAGACCCACAGAGAGGTGACGCGCGGCAAAGGAGGATTGTTGTTGTGATATTATACTTATTATTTTACGTCTTATTCGTAATGTTATTTGTATTCTTATCATTCATTCTTTCTTCTTCTTATTATTATTTTACTTATTATAAATGTTACTTTTACTCTTATTATTTTCCTTATTTTTATTATTTGCAATTATTCCGTAGTGGCTGTGCGTGGGCCTCACCCTGGGGCAGGCACAGCATCAGCTGCTGGTGGAGGTGACGTGCGGCGAAGGAGGAGGCACGGGAGCCGCCGTGGCCGTCGAAGACGGCAAAGTAGGCGAGGCGCGAGCTGGGACGGGGGCGGCGTGGGCAGCGTCGTCATCATTGTCATCATCGTCATCATCATTATCGTCATAAACATAATCATCATCATCGTCGTCAACATAATCATCATCATCGTCGTCATCATCGTCGTCACCATCATCATCATCATCATCGTTATCATCAACGTTATCGTTATCATAATCATTATCATCATCGTCATCAATCATCACTACACTACTATACACTACACACTACACTACTATAGACTACACACTACACTACACTATACACTACACTATACACTACACACTACACTATACACTACACACTACACACTACACTATACACTACGCTACACTACACACTATACACTACACACTATACTACTACACACTACACTACACACTACTCTCACACTCCGTGGGGTAGTCGCTCCGTGAGAGACGGGATGACCGTGTGGGCGTCCTGCATCTCGTCACGTTCGCCCCTCCGCTCCGACACGAAGGCTCGCAGCTCCAGCAAGGCCGGCTCTGGGGGGGGCGGGGTGGGGGGGGGTACACACAAAGATAAAGGCAAAGATCCCCCACTGTGTAGCCTCTAGCAGGCTGTAGGGGCAAGTGCTGTTAGGAGTGGCTTTTGGCCGGTTATACACTCCACTATACACTAGACTATACACTACACACAACTTATACACTCCCCTATATACTACACTACACAATACACTACTATATACACTACACACCTATACACTACACACTACACTACACACTAGACTAAACTATACACTTCACGACTTTACACCATACACTACATTATACACTATGCTACCCTATAAACTACATGACTGTACACTATACGCGACACACTACGCAATACACTACACTATACACTACGCGACTATACACTACACTAAACATTACACGACTCTATACACTAACACACCAAACTACGACTCCACGCTACACTACACACTACACTACACACTACATGCTACACGCTACACTACACACTACACGCTACACTACACACTACACTACACACTACACTACACACTACACACACGCTACACTACAATACACAATACACTACACACTACACGCTACACACTACACTACACGCTACACTACACACTACACTACACACACGCTACACTACACACTACACTACACTAAACATTACACGACTCTATACACTAACACCAAACTACTACTACTACACACTACACTACACGCTACACACTACACTACACTACACGCTACACTACACTACACGCTACACTACACACTACACTACACACTACACACACGCTCCACTACACTACACGCGTACCTGTGTGGGGTTCGGGCTCGTCACGATCGTCAGCGTTGGCCTCCGCTTTCCTCTTCGCTCCGCGCTGCTCTTCCCGGGGTTCCGCGTCTTCGGCGGCGGGCGGCTCCTTAGCCCCTTCTACCCCACCCAGGCAGAGACATCGTGAGCATCACCTGATACAATACACTACACTATACACTACAATATACACTGCACTATACACTGCACTATACACTACACTATACACTACACTATACACACTATACTGTACACTACACTAAGCACTACACTACCATACAATACAATATACTATACACTACACTATACATTACACCTTACTATACACTACACAATACTACACCAAACACTACACTACCATTGACTATACACTACACTATACATTAAACTATACATTACACTATACACTACACTATACACCACTATCATAGACTATAAACTACACTTTCCACTACACTATACACAAAATCCACTACATAATCCACTACTATACACTATACACTACAATATAAGTGTAAATGCTGCAGTGGGCTGTTGCTCTCCAAGACACCGGTTTAGTGCTGTACAAGTAACGAATTGGCACCTGAGCTCGATTCCCTCGTCCCCTAGGTCGACTCAGCCTCAAATGAGGTGGTGGTGGTGTAGCGGTGGTGTAGTGGTGTAGCGGTGGTGGTATAGCGGTGGTGGTGTGGTGGTGGTGGTAGTGTAGCGGTGGTGGTGGGTGTAGTGGTGTAGTGCTGGTGGTGTAGTGAACATCGCTGGCACTGGGGGAGAGACAAAGGCGGCCGGGCGTGGTGGTGCTGGCCACACCACCTCCTGTGTGTGTAGCCAGTGCCGGTAGCCTTCATAGGTGCTGCTGCTACTCGCTACTAGCAGCACTTGCCCCAACAGTTTGTAACAGGCTGTCTGTGTATCCGTGTCTGTCAGTGTGTCTGTGTGTGTCAGTGTGTCTGTGTGTGTCTGTCTGTGTGTGTCTGTGAGTGTGCCTGTCTGTCTGTGTCTTTGTGTCTGTGTGTCAGTGTCTATGTGTATGTCTCTGTGTGTGTCTGTGTCTATTATGGATATTGGTCGCGAAATTCTCCTACTACGTGTTAAATTAACGCTAAATCGATGATAAATCGACGATAAATTGACGTTAAATTAACTTTAAATCGATGTTAAATTGACGTTAAATTGACGTTAAGCCTTTTGGCGTTCTGTCGTACCGTAAATGCATTGCAAGGCGCCAGCACTAAACAGTTTAATATAATCCATATCTAAAATGGAATCGTGGAAAGGGGGGGGGGGATTAAACATATATATTGTAATTTTAATAGTATCGCGATTTGCAACATTTTTATTTTAATAAAAAAATATTTTTTAAAAAGTCATGTGTTAGGCCGAAGCCTTCGGCTTCGCCTGGCCACCTCGGGCGGCCAGTGGAGTCGCTGGACCCCGGCCGGGGGTTCTATCCGAGAACGGTAACATCGAGCGTGAGGCCTAGTCAACTTGCAAAATAATGTAAAGATTTCTTCGCTATCGTCGTTTCCTTGCGCTAAATGCACCTCGCAGTCATCAAAAGTAAAAAAAAACCCTCGTGATTATTCGTTGTTATCGTTATTGTTCAGAATAAAATACAAATTATCACTGTACCTGCCGCCGGCTCTGGTAAGTCTCCGAACAGATCCATGCTTTGTATTCTTTATTTATTTTGTTGTTAGCTCAGCTTAAAGGCGCCTGTTCCGGAATTGGGTTTGCACCGCGTTCGTTTTACACTCGGTGCTGTCTCTGCCGCGTTCTAGAACTGGGTCCGGTGTAGAGTTGGGCCGGACCCGAATTCTGGTGCAGATCTCTGTTCCAAAGTCGAATGAAGTCACTCACTCATCCACTCACTCATCCACTCAGTGATGTATCCACTCACTCATTAATCCACTCACTCATTAATCCACTCACTCATTAATCCACTCACTCATTCATCCACTCACTCATTCATCCACTCACTCATTCATCCACTCACTCATTCATCCACTCACTCATTCATCCACTCACTCATCCACTCACCCATCCACTCACTCACCCACTCACTCATCCACTCACTCACTCATCCACTCACCCATCCACTCATCCACTCACTCACTCACTCATCCACTCACTCACTCATCCACTCACTCACTCATCCACTCACTCACTCATCCACTCACTCACTCATCCACTCACTCATCCACTCACCCATCCACTCACTCACCCATCCACTCACTCACCCATTCACTCACTCACCCATCCACTCACTCATCCACTCACTCACTCATCCACTCACTCACTCATCCACTCACTCACTCATCCACTCACTCACTCATCCACCCACTCACTCACTCACCCATCCACTCACTCATCCACTCACTCCTCATCCACTCACTCTCATCCACTCACTCACCCATCCACTCACTCACCCATTCACTCACTCACTCACCCATCCACTCACTCACCCATCCACTCACTCACCCATTCACTCACTCACTCACTCACCCATCCACTCACTCACCCATCCACTCACTCATCCACTCGCGTAAATATATAAACGTGGTGTCGTTCAACCCGGGCACCACCTGACACAGCCAACTAGTAAGGTTTAGTGCCACATAAACAGAACGTGGCCATTTTGTTACTAGTACAACACTACTGCACAGTGTAGTGTGTAGTGTCGTATGTAGTGTAGTGTGCAATGTAGTGTCGTGTGTAGTGTAGTGTGTATTTTTTCGTGTAGTGTCGTGTGTAGTGTAGTGTGTAGTGTATAGTGCGCTATACACTGCACTATAATTGTAAATGTCGTGAATTTACTCTCAAACACACCGGGTTAGTGCTATACCAGCAACGAACTGGCACAGCACGTTCTGTTTACGTGGCAAACCCCCTTACGAATTGGCTTACTTTGGGTGGTGGTGGGGTTTAACGAGACAAAACACTACTACACTTCTATTCATGCGATCTAACACAAAAATGCAACATCTATTGTGGACAAACACTCGTAGATGCATGTATTGTGAGTGTAAGAAATTACTTTAAATCAATGCAATGCTACTTGATTAAATCTTTTAATCAATGCAACCAAGACCAATTAAGGGTCAGATGGTGATAGTCTGAGAAGTGCAATTTAACAGTTACAATGATGCACAAATCAACAGGGCATTGAATGCCAAAACCAAATCAAATAACTGCCCAAGTAATTAAAACGATCAAAATACCGCACATTGCGGGAATAACTGATAAATTAGCCAGATGTTTGGAAAAACAAAACATCCCAGTCAGATTTGGCACGGTACATAAAATACAGAAATTAATTTCTGGTACAAAAGATGTGTTATCGAAGCTATCGACAGAAGGTTTGTACAGGATTAACTGCACGTGGTAATTAATCTTCTTGGTTCTTTCGGTAAAGTCACGTAGAAGGGAAGTAATAAAATAATAAAAATAAAACATAATAAAATTATTCTCACGACGTCATTCAGACTCTGTCGCCTCGACGGACCTGGTTTTCACCTGAGGACGGCTGCTTGCGTTGTGGCCGAAACGTCGTGAGAATTATTTTATTATGTTTTATTTTTATTATTGTATTACTTCCCTTCTACGTGACTTTACCGAAAGAACCAAGAAGATGAATCCCTGCAGTCACGAAAGCTTTAAATCGAAAAATACAAAAGATGTGTTATCGAAGCTATCGACAGAAGGTTTGTAAAGGATTAACTGCACGTGGTAAATTAACGAGGCGCGTGCCAGTAGCTCGGCTCATGAACGGCGCCTCACACACAATGGGCGCGCGTGCAATGAGCGAATCTTCGCTCTGATTGGCTCCCGATGATGGGCCTAGAGGGGAAAATGGTCGGAGGCACGTGCGCGTAATTACGTCACGTGATGTGAGCTCCCTTAATGGACTCTCAACATACTCACTTGGGGGCCGTGATTGCGTCTATGAGGCCATAGCGCGCGTGGCTGGGCTCGTTAACGGAGTCTCACGCAGAATAGGAACGAGTGCAGGAAGCGCCACCCATCCAATTAGTGAATCATCATGCTGATTCTCTCGCGATGATTGCCTTCTCCCTCCGACCCCCATGATTGGCCAGGGATGGGAAGGCAAACCCGCGTGATTGTTCCACGTGACGTGCGCTCCCTCGATATAAAGGAGGGAGCAGACGGCACACCGCATCTGCTCTTCACGGGACTGACTGCTTTTGTAAGTGGGGTGGTTGATTTGCTGTAGGATTTGCTGTAGGATTTGCTGTAGGATTTGCTGTAGGATTTGCTGTAGGATTTGCTGTAGGATTTGCTGTAGGATTTGCTGTAGGATTTGCTGTAGGATTTGCTGTAGGATTTGCTGTAGGATTTGCTGTAGGGCCCCTTTCCATACCATGTTGGGTGCATGTTTTTTTCATTCTTTTATATTAACTTTCTGCGTTGTCAGTTTTCTTTTTTAGCTCTGAGGCTTAATGGCTTCGTAGGTACTAAGCCGAACGAGCTGACACTCCTACACGCACTCGCCGCGCATGACAATTCAATATTTCCTTATGACCTGTCCAGGTCCCGTATATTTTGCTCCTTATTGCGTTTTAACATAATCCATGTAACCTTCCATTTTGACATTTTATGCAAGATAACATCTCATTAAAGAGTTTTGGTCAAGTTTTTATGCTGCAAGTAAAAGCATGCATTAACTTGTTTACCTAAATTTTCCCTTCCCAACATCAACAATGGGCTTGTTTTGAACAATATTTTTCCAGTATTGGCTAGGTTGATCTCCCCGTTATTTTCTAAAACCATGTCTGTTCTGTACCTTTTCAAAGTCTCGCCTGCCAAAATTCTGGCTGAATCTCATGTTTTAAAAATGGATTCGTAGCATAGGGCCCGCACTACTTCCGTTTTTATTGACCTGAAATCTGAGGGTTGTATGGCAGAAGCTGAAAACTCTTAAGTTTGAAACGCAGCTAATGGAATGTCTGAAATTAATTTTATTTATCCTGCAACCTAATTTTTTTTCTATCTAAAGAAGGGTATAATTTGACCCCCTTTTCAAACGGTGCTGTCATAAATTTCTCCACCCTGACATGATGCAACACCTAATGACCACTGCATTATGCCTGCGCTCTAAAAAACCTCTGCTGTTTATTTTTTGGTCAGGATGGTTCTTACCTGGGCGATTTGCATATGCAAACATCTTTGCCTTGGATTATAGGGTTAATCTGGTTTTCCCACACTACCTTAACCCAACTGCTTCTGTTCATATGACACGTCTAGGTCGCCTTCAGCCAAGTCCCTGGATCGTCTATCCGAGCTTTTCATTGTTCGTGGAAAGAAAAAGGTATTTGTGCTCTTGCAACTTGACACGTGCATCCCTCTTGCGTTGCCCCACTGCATGATGGTCTACTGTGGCTGAGTGGATCGAGGGTTGTGGATTGGGAACATACTCTAGCCTGTTTGTAGGGAGAAAAATGTATGGGAATTTAGTTTTGATACTCTGCCACCAACAATGCCCGCAGTTCCATGAGCACGCACGCTTGTGCTTGGAATAATTGTTCATTGATCAGCAGAGTTCATTGTGTTGTGCACTTTTTGCTTTAACATTGATTCTACAAATTTAAATCTTAAAACGGTAGTCATTTTGACTAGGGTTAGGTTTGCTTATGTTGCATACTTGCCAAAGATTGAAAACATGATTTAACATGTGAAATGGCTTGCGCACTATTTGGTGCCCACTTTTCCAGTCCTTCCGAAGTATTTTAACACACAAATGGTACACTGAACTATAGTCCTGATTTTCAGTTTTTTTTTTGTAAATGATAGTACGGCAGGACTACTTGGCTTGAAACATGCTGTCCCGTCTGTCTCCATCCAGGTTGACATAATGTCGTACCCACTTACGCTGCACATCATTGGAGGCCAAGGTGGAAATGCGTTCTCGTTTGATGGGAGGAGCAATGCGGCCACGCTGCAGAAAATCTCCGTGAGCGTCGGAGGCTGGCAAGTGAGGGGCGTGGAGGTGTGGCTGACTGACGGGCGAAGGCAGAAATTCGGCACTGTGGACTTCTCTGCTCAGCAGTTTGAATTCCAGTCGGGCGAGTTCATGTCGCAGCTCTCCCTGTGGGGCAATGGGGCCGGCACGCGTCTGGGTGCCATCAAGTTCAGAACGAGCCGCAACCGAGAGTTCTTTGCCAAGATGACGGACTGGGGGCTCAAGACCGAGTACAAGATCGACGTGGGCTCCGGCATCTGCCTGGGCGTTCAGGGCCGAGCGGGGGCTGACATCGACTCCATGGGCTTCCTTTTCATCAATGCTGTAAAGTCGTCTGTGATCCAGAACATGAAGTACCCAACTATGCACCAGGTTCGGCCTAACGTGCAGATGGAGGAGATTAAAGAAATGGAGTACATAAACGCCACCAGCATCGTGCAGTCTCACACCTTCCAGAGCTCCAAGAAGATAACCAAAACGTCATCGTGGTCTACGACCAACAAGATCGAGTTCACCTTCAGCCTGACCGTCTCGGCAGGCATCCCTGAGGTCGTGGAGGTGGAGACCGGGTTCAGCTTCACCGTGAGCTCTGAGACCACGCACGCATTGGAGAACTCTGAGGAGCGGACGGAAACTCTCACGTTCCCCGTCTCGGTTCCTCCGCACAAGACCGTCACCGTTGTCGCCAAAATCGGGCGTGCAAACATCGACCTCCCGTACACGGCCCTGCTGCGCATCACCTGCATGAACGGCGCTCTCTTTGACGTTCCCCTGAGTGGCGTCTACAAGGGGCTCACCTACACCAAAATGACCGCCCGTGCTACCGAGAAATAGAGCTGCGTTTTGTTCCGTTTTTGATCAAATGTTCTGAGAATAATTGTGGCTGACTACGAATAAAAGCTTTCTGCATTGCACTGCAATTTTCTCTTTGCATGTTTGTGGTTGCATGTAAGGAATTTATATTTTTACGAGTTTCTAATGTTTATAGACATGGATATTTCACCATTAGCAGGGATTTTTGTAGTTACATTAAGCTTCATCCTAGATTTTAAGTTTTTGTGACTGCAAGGATCCACTCGTTTTTTTTTTTTCACCATGACTTTACCGAAAGAACCAGAGTCAAGCTTCATATCCTCCATTCCGCATTGCATGGCTATTATTGAAACGGTGGGTTAGTGGCATGGTATGTTTTACAGGTGGCAACAACAGGCGTCCCACCAGGGATTCTTTCTGTTGTGCACGAATGCACTATCAAACCAAGTTCCTACCTGCCCACTCCGAAGGAACGTGTTTTGCCACGGTTATCGCTTGAGTGCTGTCGGAGTGTTTTTATCATTTTAAGGTTTATTTTTTTAGTTGCCTATCTACGCAACTTTACCGAAAGAACCAAGAATATGAATTCCTGCAGTCGCGAACGTTTTAAGTCGCATTTTAAGCTCGTTCCCTTGTTAGCCCTCTCCAAACACAACTCACCTCGGTTCGCCACCACAACTCGCTCACACCTACAGATTAAAACATACTCTGATAATAGATGCATTGTCTTTGAAACTGGGCCACACCAGAGACTGCTTTCGAGCCGAGTCTCAAACGGTGTAAGACAAGAGGACGTCGAAGACGATGCATCATATGCGATCAGTGTTTTTGCATTCTGTGGTTAATGCAGACATGATTTTGTCAAAGGCTTCAGTTTGGTGTTTTATCGTCTTGACAACTGTTTCATTGCCAGAAAAAAAGTGGAAAACCTATTCTCATATTTTTGTACTGGAAAAGAAGATCCCATGAGCTATGGGATGATCATGTTTTTACCAACATCACAAACGATTAAAGAACAGGCGTCCTTCTTTGCCTCACCCCCATCCTTTCTGGCAGCAAAACACGAGTTGTGGCAATACTTCCAAACGACAAATAGATTACACGTTAACAATGCACTAAAGACCCTCGTAACAGTGCAGGGTGGGGGGCGGCACACGAGGGGATGGGGTGGGTGGCCAGCACCACACGCAAGCCCAGCCCTCCAAGTGACGATAGCTCGCTATGTAACACGATTTTTGTTCCTGGGTAGTATATGTTATTTTCTAATTGCTTATGCCTCAAAAGTATAGAAAATGGCTATTATTCCCCACAAACTTTGCTGGGTGCTGTACTAGTATCCTACACTATACACTACTCTGGGCGATGGTGATTGAGTGCCTCCACCAAGACGTTGAGGGGTAACTTGGCGACGTCACCACGTTAGGGGGAGGAGCGTGCGTGGTGACGTCACAGGCATCGATGACGCAGCAGATAACTTGAACTGCGTGGATATTGTTGTCGCCTTTTGTGTTTGTCGCTTCGTGTTTAATGAATGGGCAGCGTTGCGGGATGCAGCGAGCACGAATGACGCTGTACACAACTACGTTGCTGTTTGTGTTCTGTATTTTTTATTGTAGAATCGACGATACAAGCCACTCGTACGCGAATATTTCTACTTTTTAAAATTTATATTAATGTTGTATATCTCCCACAACCCATGACACCACAAGAGTAAAATATATCCCAGTTTCTATTGCTAATCACTGCACCCCTATCAATTACACCCCCAGTGGAAAACAAATTCCAGTTCACCATTGCTAATCACTGCACTCCTATCAATTACACCACCAGTGTATAAACACATCCCAGATCACCATTGATAATCACTGCACCCCTATCGATTACACCTCCAGTGTATGAACACATTTCAGTTTACCATTGCCAATCACTGCACCCTATCGATTACATCCCCAGTGTATAAACACATCCTAGTCCACCATTGCTAATCACTGCACCCCCACACTACAGTCACACTCCTCTGGCAGGGTGCATACATCCACGTTGGCTTCACACACACACAGAGCAGTACTTATTTTATCAACCCCCCTCTATCCCCTAAAAAGGTTGTGATGATTGTTTACGCTCAGACCCCCCTCCCCCCCATTCTGACGGACAGCCACCAGCCAGTCGAGTGACGGTGACGAGGGTGGCGAGCGCCGCGCGTCGTGGCGTCTGCCCTCTGCGCTGTTCGTGGTCACCTCCCTCAGGACGCACCACTCAGATCCACGATCCTCACTGAGTCACAAACTTTATAGTGCGACATCACAAGCTCCATAACCCCCACATGCCCCACTCCCAGCCCAGGATGTAGGGGCTGAGTGAAAGTTTTATTAAATGAGTGCAGCAGCGCCATGGAGTCGGCGTTGTAAAACGACAGCAGCCCCGCGTCCCAGTTCAGGTGAACCCAGACTCTCCGCGGAGGCTCCCTCACCGACAGTGAAGTCTCTACCCCGCCATGCCACACTGAGAATCTGTCGCCTAATTTCCGTAGACACCAGGAGACGTCACTCCCTCCCAGGCCGCACTCATCACCACCCCCTCTCCGTGGGATCAGCGGGACCAGTCCAGTCTTCCAAACTGTAGGGCAGTCTGTACACAAACGCCACCCTCCCTCAGCATTTTCCTTGGGAGATCATCTCTGCCCGGTTCTTTTCCTGGTCTGAGACTCTGGATCGCCTTCAGTACTTCCTCAACAGATGGCACCTCAGTCAGCCACTCACAGGCAGTGACTACGTCTTCCAATATTCAAGGCACACAGACAACAACAACCGCCATTCGCCACTAAGTGGTGGTGACGTCACCACGACGCTTGTGCCAGGCACACACAGACACACATGTTAATTGATACCCATATATGGTTGGGTTGCCTGTGGCAAGTGACACCGATGACTGGGTACTCGGAGTCCCTTTATTGAAGTCACAGAGTGACCTGCACTCAGCCAGGCAATTGGTTCTTCACTCTGTGGAGTTGCCCCTTCCCTTGAGCGTCCCCCACCCCCCACACTCCTCGTGCTCTACCCCCTTTCATGCTCCTCAGAGCCCCCTTAAAATAACTTTCCATTGCCTCCCGGCTCGACTCCGTTTCCCGATTATTATTATTATCGGTTCAAATCTTTCCCTTATGGTCAATTCCACCCCCTCTGCCTCCCGGACCCATCATCGACGAGGCAAATTTTCGCCAACCTGAGGCCCCTGGGCTACTTTTTGAAAGTCAACTCTGCTGCACATTGGCCTGGGGCGATCGCCCCTCAAGCTCATCCAGTTGCAAACGACCGAACTTAAGTGTGGGAGCTCCTGGACCGTATTTTGGGGCTCGCCAGATTTGTGCCCAGCTCTGCCGAGCGATGTCGTGCCGCACGAAACCCATTCCAGAGTTTCTGGTTACCGGTCTGGTACCAACCCTCCCTTCTCCATGGAACCGATAGGCTTCTGGCAGTCTGCAGATGTCCCTGGGTGCTTCCTGCCAACCAAATGTGGGGTAGGGAATCACTGAATAAAGTTCAATAACAGATCGGACACTCACTGTCAAAGTATGAAAAAAATAATAAGAGGTTTTAACCCTTTCTGGCAATAAAACAGTCGTGTTAAAATGTTTAAACACCAAATAGAAACCTCTTGCAAGGAATCGTGTCTGCGTTAACCACATGCGGAACGTGTGGTGAACATGCAAACAAAAAACATGCTCTGATAATTAATGGTATTGTCTTTGAGACTGATTGATCCACACCAGAGACAGCAGACTTCTTTAGGGCCCAGTCTCACCAGTGTCGGACAACAGAACGCCAAAAGGCGAGCAGCATGTTTGCATGTTCACTATAATTACCCTGTGTGTGGTTAACGCAGTGACACGGTTCCTTGGAGAATGTTTCTATTTGATGTTTAAACATCTTAACACGACCGGTTTATTGGCAGAAAGGGTTAAAACCTCTTGTTATTTTTTCATACTTTAATACTCGCAAAAAATTTCCCATGTTGTAGCTGCTCACTCACAGTCAAGTTTAAGATGATATACGCCATGGTAATTCAATGGTTTTGTTTGCACTCACTGTATGGAGTTTAATACAAAATATGACACTCACAGAATCAAGTTAAAGACGAAGTAGGACATCGGAATACCGTATATACACTGAATCGCAGACATGATAAAATCAGTCATTAGCATGACATTGATTCATAAGCATAAAATAAATACATTTTACACAGCGTCTTAACATAGCAGTATGATCGACCATATGCACAGATTAATATAAATAAACTCGTTTAAAACGAGAAGTCAATGGCGCCTGAGGCACGCGGCACCTGCGTTTTGTGCGAGCCGATTTCACAGTTTAGGGACCGTGGCGTTTTTGACCTACACAAATATCTAAATAAAATAAGGTGTCCCATACAAAATGTAAATTGCTTTCAAGTATCGAATTAAATGATTGATGCCGATTTTGATAAGGCATACATCGCCACCGGATCTGAGTACGTGTGCAAAATGTGGAATTGATTGGACAACGGGAAGAGGACGAAATTTTGATTACAAGATTTGACCACGACAGAAGAATCAAGTTAAGTAAAACCGTTAAGGAAAAATACGTCAAAACCTGACATCAATACAGATGTTTTGTATGCTCTGCCGCGAAATGTAAAACAAATTCCGCGGGACCGTGGAGCTGCTCAACTGATCAGCTGGTCGTCTGTTTTGTTGTACAGTACTCCATGGTGCACATTCATTTTGCCCTTAATTATTGACCCAAGCGTGCAGCGAGTGGTAAGAGTGAGAGTGTGTTGAGTCTGTGGCCCGGAGGAAGAGGACGTGGCTGGGCTGAGCCTCTCCTCCTTCTAACCAGCCCTCCCCCCATCATCTCATTGTCATCGTCATCATCATCGTCGTTAATACGTCTTAATTTAAAACTAAACAGCTCAACTAAGTTGCCCGATTTATTATCAGGCAACTTAGTTAAGCTGTGGCGAGTCTGACCACGCTATGGTTCCCCTATCCCCCTACTACCCATAGGTCCCCTGTAACTTTACCAACCGCGAGGTTTTTCAGGAACCTGAACCCTCGCGGTTGGCCAGGGAGTTACTCTACATACATACAGGGGTCGCATGGGCAACGACTCAAATAGAGGCCTCTCATCTCTAACAGCGAGCGTCTGCGTACGGCAACGGGCATATTGAGAGACTTTCACGCAGCACGGCCATTGCAGGGTACAGCTCTCGATCAAAACGTCCAAGAAATCGATGCAGCAGTGACATGGAGTCGGCGCTGTAGAATGACAAGACGCCCGCCTCCCAGTCCAGGTGAACCCCGACTCTTTTGGGAGCATCTCGCACCGACAGTTTTGTTTCCGTCTCGTTATGTACCGCCTTGTATGTGTTGCCCCTTTTCTTAAAGCTCCACGAAACTTCATTGAACCCAATTTTACAGGCTTTGTCATCATCTTTCCGTGGTATCGCGTCATACGTGACACCGATGTTAAATTTCTCAGAACCCCTCACATCCACCTCCCAGTAGTGGCGACCCGACGAGAATTTCTCAGAGCAAATTACCTCTTGGTAGTGGCTGAACCTGCCTAAGTTATCAGGGTAAGGTTGGGAGTGTTTGGAGGTCCTGACGGTTTTAAAGTCGGCAGATATCTGGAGGTTCCGATGTGCCGTGTTTGGATTTAAAGTCGGCGAGCAAGTGTCTGTAAACGATAATAATGCAAATATTGTGTTAAGCGAACATTTTTTACTTTTGAGAAATACACTTTGCGATATGTCAGTACGAAGTACAAACATCTGATGACAATTATAGTGTGCCGGGCTGCACTTCACACATCTGATGTAGTCTTTATCAGGGGTTCCTACGTTTCTGCCCTAGTTTCCTGCCATTACTATGAAAGGCAAATTAAAGAGCCCAATGTATCAACCGACTGACCCAATCTCACTCTCAGTAAACTGTTCACCAAACTGTCCGATGGCTTCAGGATACGTCTGGTCGCTACCAATGGCGTCGCCTGTAATCCAGCAAGTTGGTGGATCACACAGATTCGTGAATCTCCCTATGCAAGGACGACGAAGTCGCCACCTGCTGCCATGCCAGGGTATGGCAGTACAGCAAGTGGATTCATCTTTATACGGAATCCATATATACGGGGATTACGTGTTACCCGCTTCATTCTCATTGTTTGGTATTGATGTAACTCGCTGACCCCGTGTCCCTACTGGACATCTGTGAAAAAAAAGTTTCATAGCTCATCGGAGTCCTCATCCAGGATAAAGATTCTGATGCTCGTGGGTTTTCTCCACGTACTCCAGTTTACTGCCACAATGCATGAACGCATTTTCCCTTAATGCGGCGCTTCTCAGCAACGCATCTACTGTGCTCAACGATGACTTATTGCACTGCATTAAGGGTTCACATCTCATATGGATATCTTTCTTCATCCTACATCAGCATTAGAGATGAGTGACAAAGATGATGCATTAATACACTCAGCAATGCACGTTGTGTGGCGTGTACAGCATATCACGTACTCGATTCTCTCCGCATTTTCAGGAATGCCTCTTGCTTTTCACGATGTTTACGCAGAATGTCTTGAAATTGTGGGCTCTCTTCCTGCTTGCGATCGAGGCGGCTTATGATGAAGTCAGCTCGTGCTGATGCGCGGGGTAACGAATAGACTTCTGAGAGCTCGGATTCCGTGATGAAACCCGTGATGAACAACTCGCCATGTAGCATTGCAGGGATCCTACCGATCAACTCTCGTACCACCGGAGGTTCCTCCGTCGTAGTTCTGAGCAATGCATCTTCGCTTTCACCCTTCAATGCATCGGTGTTATTTGTGCGATGATCTCCACTGTTTACAAAGTGATCAAAAATCTGAATGTCTTCTCTGCTCTCATCCACAGTCAGGTTCTTGAATGATTGCACTGTTAAAATATTTGTAAAAATAAACAAAACAAATTTGAGTTCTAACTTTGCAATTGTTCGATCGCAACACAAGCTGTGATTACTCACCTGATGATTGCTTGTGTTGTAATAGAAACGTCGTGATCTATTAATTTTCTATCTACGTGACTTTACCGAAAGAACCAAAGAGTATGGATTCCTGCAGTCACGAAAGCTTTAAATCTAGTTGTAATTACTGGCGAAACGTCATAATCAGATTGTAAATGTTGTGGCTTGACTCTCCAACACACCGGTGTGCTGTACTAGTATACTTCACTATACTATACAACAGTGCTGTACTAGTGACAAATTGGAATGTTCTGTTTACGTGACAACCCTTACTAGTTGGCTGTGTCGGGTGCTGGCTGGTTTAATGACACATTTATACATTTACGCGATCTAACCCAAAAACCTCCATTATGGATGTCACAATATATTTCTGCACGTTAACTGATAGCACTCCATCTCCGTCTCTGTCACCAACAGCCATCAATGTGCCCACAACCACGCTTTGTACATTCTCTTTATATCTCCCAGTATGATTTAGAATAGCAACTTCCACCATCACTTTTCGTAATGTTTAGGCTTTTTCGATTAACATCCGCTTTCACCTTTCGGCATCTGTGCTCCCGATTTTATAATTATAATGAAAAAGAAAAAATACTAAAATAAAGCCTCGATATGAAATTTCAGACAATTGGAAAGTGTTGTCGATGTGTGTTACAGAATGAGACAATCTGCCTTTAATTTCCCCGAGTGGTGACCCAAACAATGTCGCAGTGTTTCAGGAACCACCGCTGTGTCTGCGTTCTGCAGAAACACAGAGCTTGTAGATACCCTCGCTCCCAGCTCCACGCTCTACTGCTATGACCTTGCATCTAGACTCTCTCGCCTTCACTACCCCCGCCACACACAAAGATAGCAGGTGAAGTTGGGCCAAATAACCTCCACGACAGACCCATAGAAAGTGGGTGGGCACTCACCCAGCAGTGGATTGACAAAGGGGATGTTCACGTGCTCTACTGCTGTGGCTACATCACCTGCATGCACACTCGGAGGCGACGATTCTGAACCGTTTTCCCTGCTGGATATGAATACACTCCAAGTCAGTGTCAAGGATTCCTTATGCGTGACACGCCCTTGTACTCACCTTCGTAAATCGCGACTGAGCCCGACTTCACTTTGAAAGCCGGAAAGAGCGGCCCACTTGAAATGTCCTCGAATGAGTGCAACAGCTCCATGGTGTTGGCGTTGTAAAACGAAAGCTTTCCTGCGTTAAAGTTCAACCGAACGCCGACTCTCTCTAAATGCATAATCTTTGGATAAGGAATGCATCGGTCGCCATGTCTTGCAGAATGATTTGAATCCCATTGAATGAACGCCCAAGACTGCTTATTCCAGCCCAGCCTGCCAGACATGTCTTGGCATTTCCGAGGAATCGACCCACGTGCGACACCTATAGAACAGTTTTCCGAGGCTCTCACGTCCACTTCCCAGTAGTGGTCACCTGACGAAAAGTTCTCGAAGCAGAGGACCATTGACCACCACGCAAACCTCTCTGCGTGATCAGAGTAAGGCTGATCATCCTTGTTACATGTCACCGTCCTGAGATCGGAAGAAATGTTGAGCCATCGATGTCCTGAGTTGGGGTTCAGAGTGGGCGAGCACACATCTGCAAGATAAACAAATTATTGTGTAAATCTTTACAATCACGACTCAGTTTCTTTCTCACTATCGTCAGCCATGATTAAGTGGTCGCAATGAGAGGCAACGGTGCACCTGGGTATTTCTTGCCCATGTCACTGCTGGTGGAAGGATCTCGACTAGAAGCAGCTTTAGAGCCCCCTTCTTGAGGATATTTTGCCCTCCCTTCCAAGCTGGTGACATGTGCCACAGTGGCTAGGAGATGTTAACTACCTCGCCTGTTATGTATGAGGTAACGTGTTCAATCCCGACCCTGACTCCTATTCTATATTTGGAGTCTGTGTGTCTCTCTCTCCCCGTGGAATTTTCTCCACATTTACGCATTTAGAGCATTAGGCTGCTACAAATTTCCACGTGATGATGATATCAGCTACTTGGTTTATCTATCATTTGTGATGGCCAGCTCGCTTCTGAAAAATAGTTAGATAGCTCAGTTCAGAGTATTTGGCTTCTACTATGAATGACAACATGGTGATCATGGATAATCCACTTCCTTGAGCTGTTATTTGTGGCCAGGTCGCTTCTGAAAAAGAACTACTACATAGCAGCTCAGTGGGGCTTTACCTTGTAAAATTAAATAGCTTCGTTTAAAAAATAATTGTTTTAGTTTAGTTTACTCCACTACCAGTGACCACTCATTGTGCTGTAGCCAGTGGGATTGCCTCGTCATGTACCAAACCTTTACACCGCGGCAGCATCGGAGCACGTGGTGCCCGTGCCGTGTTGCTTCAACATTGATTGTCTTGATAAATTGGCCGCAGACATCGCAAAATGCATCTGCCAGATGTTTGCAGCCTCTTGATGCCATCTCAGAAAAATCCAGATATGTATCCACTTAGGCAGCTGGAACTAAACTGAACTGGTGGGCTATTATACTACTATTTATATTACTGGAAAGATATCGAATGTTATAGAATTTACCCCAAGTTTATTCAACACTGAATCTATCTGGAATATTCTGGAAAATAGGTAAATTTCTAAATATCACTGTCCTGGTCACAAAAGTTTGTGGGGAATGAATAGCCATTTTCTGTACTTTTGAGGCATATGCAATTAGAAAATAACACTTACTACCCTGGGACAATTTTTTTTAAATGTTACACAGTGTTATCGAGGCTCCCCTGAATGCAAGAGGACAATTGAGGAATACTACGCTTACTTTTCAGAAATGTATTCAAACAATTGCATTGCACAAACCTACATCGAACTGCGGATGTATGTTAATATATGCATGGAGCTACTGCCGGTGATTATATCAGCTCGCGTGCGAGTGCTAAGTGAATCGTTGCATAGCAGGGTCGTGGGAGGTATTCAAGGCTTGGGGAGGCCTTCATCCAGCGGTGGATTGACCTTGGCTGATGACGATGTAAAGGGAATAAGTATGACATGTATCCAGTGTCCACTGAGATCGGCCTAAATTAGTTGCAACTTTGCTGGCCACTCCACCACTGCCCTGCCTGTGAAGGATTTCCCGCTTGAGTGAGACACTGAGACTGTGGGCCTGTGATGCTGAGAATTAGTGGACTAATTTCTCTGTTGTGATTACTTTTTTGTCATTGTTGTTTGTGTCTTTTTAGTTTTGGTGACATGCATTTGATTATTATAAAATTATTATCATTTTACTTTCTGAGAGTGTTCAAATGCTCACTAATTGCTATATTCTAATAGGATTTGTATAGCGCCATGGAATATAATTAGCATGAATGTCGCAATATTTAATTAAATTATTATAACGAAGTGCTCCGGCCTGAAAAAAGTGAAAAAAAGTCTACGAGTAATGGATTGCAATGCTGACGAGTGTGTAAAGTGTACGCACGGCTCGTCTTCAGCATGTCCAGGAAATGCCGTTCCCTGCTCCGCTGTTGTTCGAGTATCTCCAGCAGCTCTCGGCGTTTGTCTTCTCCTAGTCTCATGACGGGCAACAGGATTGAGTCCGCGCGCTTGGCGGCGTCGGGAATAGTAAATGCCCTCCAGTACGCCTCTTCTGTAATCAAATTCTTCCTCTTCAGCTCGTGCAGGAAAAGGGAGGGAGTTTTGCCGATCCACTCTCGCAACTCCGGCAACTTCCTCTTGACGTCCTTCCAGTTGCCTTTTTTGCCTCGCGCGGTTATTTTACCGATGAAATCCTCTGCGCTCTGCCAGAGTAAAGGCACGACAAGTGAGTGAGCAGCAATCGTCAGATCATCATCAGCACGCACAACACGGCTGACCAATAGGGAGCCATCCCTCGACCACACCCGACCATCGATCAGCCTCCCATTTTACCTTTACCAGATGGGAATTCCTCCGGTACAGCCATGGCATGCCCAGGTATGGAAAACCTCTCCACTCTCTCCACAACTGATCTCCCCGTAGAATGCTGGTTAGTTCCTCACACCCCCCTCATATATATTTATATAAAAGCTACCACTCTACACAACCGACAGAGAACACCTTCAAGGGTGGACACCGATAATTTTATCCGTGCACCTAGACAACACTTCAAGCATCTAAAGTCCCCCCTCCTCTACCCAACGGTCTTTCTGTACCCCCACCACCTTCCTCCAAAAACCATGGACCCGTTGTGTCGGGGCTTGTGAGCTCACCACAATAATGAAAAACAGAACAACAGGAGTGTGGGATAGATTTAGTAATGTGGAATGACTTACATTCACTCCATCATGACCGGAGGTATTACTGCGCAGTGAATAATTTCTCAACAGCTTCATATAACAAAAAATAGAATCTTTTCATTTGCAATCAAGGCCCTTCATAATGAACATGCATTCTACATGTAGCAGTAACCCCATCTTGCTCGTCAGCAATATCACGTGAGCATTTATTCTGATCACAGATGGTCGCCCGACTTCTCACTCAATTCAAATACTCAATTGCTACCCACGGCCACCCGTATCAACACATCAACTTTCATCAATAACGTAACAAAAGATACAGCCACCTCTCTCTCTCTCTCGCTGTCCTCCTCCATTCTCGAGCCTTGTAGCCCTCCATGTCCTCCTCGCTCGCCTGCCTCGTCCACACCCACCCCACACTTCCAGCCTGCCCCCACCCCCCTACAGGAACTCTCTCCATGGCTACCCAGCCTCGTCTCTTTTCCCCCCAGCCCCTCCACCATTCTCGATTATTGTGCGTGACATATGTAAACATTTTTTTGAAGGATTCGTTTTTTGTTCCAAAGGTTTTGGTAAACGCTGATCTTACATTGCTGCAGTGTGTAGTAGGTACCGCACGGCAGGCTGTTTTTTTAATTACCAGTTTAGAGAACCACCGGTCAAATGCACAAAGCGATCAGCTGCCAATTGCACATCTTTCGTTGGAAATTGTGGCATAGTTCTATCATCACTGAACATCGGTATGTGAAAGATGATCGCGTGAAGATATGCCGAGTGATTTGATTATAGACGGAAATACAACCCGACGTTTTGGCTCAACCTTTTTTTAAAGGATATTCATGGAAGTAACAATGAAAGCTAATTGCTTTTGAAAAGAAGGCAATTATAATACATTTTACGTGTAATGAGTCCACCAGACGAATGTTCAGACGACACAGCTCCTCTTTGTTTTCCACACGAACTCTCGCCGTGTGAGGACCACTCACCTCCAAACTCCGAGCCTCATCCGGTGACGTCTCAACTTCCCTCGTGGGCGTTCCCTCTCTCTCACGTCCCACCTTCTCTTTCCGTTGGTCCAGGACGTCATCTTCAACAGTAATCTGAGATCCCGTGGGTATTTCCACCCCCGAATGGCATGAGTATTAACACTACACATGAACCTAATGGTGGGACCCTGGGGTCCCGTCATGAGGTTCACATGAAGTGGAACATTTACTCCGTAGATCCCAATGCACCACCGTGTATGGAAAACAGATAATATACAGAACGTGCAGGGTAGATCGCCTGAACTAGGTGGGTAAATGCTGATTTACCCCATCAGCTACTCACTCAACCACACACCACTCAACCACTCACTCGCTGATCCACTCACCCAGTTTCTCAACCATACACCCACTCACTCACCCACTTAGTCATTCACTCACTCATCCACCCACTCAGCCACTCACCCACTCACCCTCTCACTCAACAACCCACTCCCCCATCCACTCACCCACTCGCGCACTCAATACCCACTCACTCACCCACCCATCCACCCACTCACACACTCAACCACACACATACACACTCAACCACACACATACCCACTCACTAGGCCTGATCACCCCAGGATCAGAGCCTTGACCACGGAGTCCTTAGAAAGAAGGTGATCTGAAGGTCTGAGGGACCTCGTTGGAGAGTCAACAAGGACCGGTTGCTGCAGATTATAATTATGAGTGCTGCCACGCCTATTGCTTCACTTACCTACGCTGACTATGTGACTCACGCGGTCTGCTGAGGTTCTCATTAAGCAGAGACACCAATAACAGGAGTGTGTTTTGGTCAGGTCACACAGACTTGGCGAGGTGGAATGACTTACATTCAAATACTCTTCTTCCATATTCAAAGATATGTTTTGGCTTCTATCACGACTCCTTTCTATATAAGAGAGAAATATACATTATTATAGAGCATTGTTTTATATATATGCTTGAGAATTATACATTACATCATATAGACCTGTCGTGAAGGGCTTTTGTTGATGACAATGATTATCATGTTAGTCTCTTCTTCATATATCTTAAAAGGTTAATGTGAAGTGTAATATCACACCCACTCAAGGATGTTCACTATTTTGGAAAATCGCCAGATGATGATTGTTGATGTAATTACCAGCGAAACGTCATGGTACTCAAATTGTAAATGTTGTGGATTTACTCTCCAACACACCGGTGGGCTGAAGTAGTATACTACACTATACACTACACTATACAATACACACCACACTGCATACTACACCGTGATGATGATGATGAGAAAGAGACATCTAAACTCTAAATATACAGCAGCAGGTATCTATTATCAGGGTCTGGCATCGAAACCACATTCTCCTACATACCAAGTGAGGTAGTCAACATCCTCCTAGCCACCGCGACTTACCCCAGGGGAAGCGTTTATGGCGTATTTTGTAGAGAAGGAGGCCCACGATCGCCACAAGTAAAATGAGGAGCAGGACAGCACTGATGACAACACCGACGTCTGAGGATCGTACACATATAGTAGTGTATAGTGTCGTATATATTCGTGTCGTGTATAGTGTAGTGTATGTGCAATGTGTGTGTAGTGTATAGTAGTGTAGTGAATAATAGTGTAGTGTGCAGTGTAGTGTATGGTAGTGTATATTGTATAGTAATGCAGAGTAAGTGCATAGTAGTGTAGTGTCTAGTAGTGTAGTGTCTAGCAGTGTCGTGTAGTTGTATAGTAGTGTAGTTGTATAGTGTAGTGTAATAAATATATAGGATTTGATTCAACAAAGTCAGTTGTAACTTAACGTGCTCTGTGCTTAATTTGTGTATTTCGATGATTCACCTAAAAAAAAATCTGTCCAACCCCAGGCTAAGAACGACCACTGGTGCAGTGAATTGTTATGGTGCGATTGCCATCAGTATCTCTCTTGCGTAGCAACGAGGTCACGGGAGCCTTCAACACCTCATGTGGCCCCAAGAGTGCACCTAACCTGGCACAGGCGCAGTGGGTACGTCACTGCCACTTAGAATTGAGCAGCTGCTGTTGTTGGTAGATGGCGAGAGATGGCAACGAATTGGGGGTAGGGGTATGGGTGGTAGGCCTTCACACTTAGCACTTGCAACACGAAGGTTATTTGTTGTGTCCTGCTCTAAAACCGACATGTAATCGAGGATCAACTCTACAATTTGCTGAAAAGGTTTTACCCTTTCTAGCAATAAAACTGGGGTTATGTCAAGATGTTAAAACACCAAACAAAAACATTTTGCAAGGAATCAAGTTACTTTATTCACCGCATGTACTTGTGGCGAGCATGCAAACAAAAACATGCTCTGGTAATATACTCATTGTCTTTGAAACTGCTAGGTCCAGTTTTAAAGACAATGCACCTCCTGTTTTACTGCCATAAAGATTAAAACCTCTTCTCAGATTTTGAAACTGACAAGGGAGGTCCCCATGATGCTACAAATCACATTGGCAAATGTGATTTGTAACTTTGATCCATGGCCACACGTGCATGACCCATAGTTACATTCGAAAGTGTTATTTTATCGAGGGTACTGTTGATATCTTGGTGTGATCTGAGACTGTTGTTGTCTTGGTGTGGTCTGGGACTGTTGTTGTTGTTGTTGTCTTGGTGTGGTCTGGGACTGTCCTCTGGTCTGCACCCCTATCGTGTGTTTGTGTGCTCGTTCCTGTAACTCGCTCACTGCGTGCGCCTCACCGGGACGTCTGAGAACAAAGAACTTCATAGCTCATCAGATCCCTCCTCCTCCTCCTGCAAGCCTCTACACTACTAAACACTACACAATATACATTATATACTACACCATGTACTACTATACACTACACTGTACACTCCACTCCAATACACTACTATACACTACACTCCGAAACACTACACATCCATACCCTACACTACTATACACTATTACTATGCACTACACCGCTATACACTACAATATACATTACACTCCAATACACTACTATACACTACACTATACACTATCCTGATTTGAAGCTTTCGTGACTGCAGAAATCCATACTCTTTGGTTCTTTTGGTAAAATCACGTGGGTAGAAAATTAATAGATCACGACGTTTCCATCGCAACACAAGCGACCATCTTCAGGTAAGAGCTCCTCTCGCTTGTGTTGTGATCGAAACGTCGTCATCTATGAATTTTCTATCTACGTGACTTTACCGAAAGAACCAAAGAGTATACACTAACCTATATACTAAACTATAAACTACACTATAAACGAAACTATACACTACAATTCTCATCACGGTCGTCATTCACCTTTCCCGCGCAGCTCTCCCAATCCCTGTGTGTGTCCCCCTTACCCTCCCCGACCCGCCAGCGTCGATTGTGAGCGCGTTAGAGCCGCGTGGGTGTGGCGAGCGGTCGTCCGAACCTGCGTCTCCCTTCGCTTCCGTGCAGGGGTCTGATGGGGCAGTCCTCCGGAAGCCGTCTTTACAGCGACAGCGAGTATCCTCCATGGTGGTGCATCCGCTCACAGTTTTCTCGACTGCGGAACAACACAACCACCACCGCCGCCGCCGCATGTGGGTAATACTTTGGTGAACATCTGAGCATGCAGCGCAGCATCACGCGGTAACGCGAAGCGACACGCGGTGACACTTTATTGAAGAACGGTCATGCGGCACGGTGAAGAATGATTCTAAATATGGAGGGAAAAACGGAGGACACGGAGAAAAATCCACGCGACCACGAAGAGAGAGACGCAAACACCAAAAATACAACAGCAGGCATCGTCAGGGTCGTGATCGATTCCAGGACCTCCCGTGTACCAGGCGAGGTAGTTAACATCTCCCTCGCCGCAGTGGCGAGATTTGACTTTGTATTGTGAGTGGTGAGTGAATCGCGCAAACCACTTGATTCCCCAAACCCGTCCCCTCCTTTTTGTGAACAAGTTCACGTCGTGTCCACAAACAACCACCCACCCCTCTTACAATTCACGTTGCAAACGGTGCACTTCTTGCACTCGTTGGAGCTGTTCGGTTCGTCCGTGTAGTCTTCTCCTAGGTAGCATTCCGTGCAAAACGTGCCGCTGTTTGGTTCGCAATCCATCACCTTCCTGCTACCTGCAAGTTGACAGAAGGGGTGGTGGGTAGGTGGGTGGGTAGGGGGAGGGAAACAGACTCATCGACTGAACTAGAATTCAAATCCAAAGGTGTTTTTTATCCTTCCCCACCTTGCTGTGTTCCAGACTCACTTAGGAACGGGTCTCAGGAACTAATTAGGTTCACAACCTGAGGACTGCCGGACCACTACTATACACTGTACACTGTACTGTACACTACAGTACTAGTTTAAAAACTAATTTATTTAGAGCTGCTGCTTGTTGTTGTTGTGTAGTTTGTTGTCTTCTTTTCCCGTACCTCCGATTTTATATATTGTTTAGTTTGTTGTGCCAAGAAGAATGGATACATGTAGGTACAATGGCCGAAGCAACAGACCACACCGCAGCTCAAACGATTGGATTTATCCACTCATTTGAGTATATTCCTTAAAAAATAAATTATTTCCCAACCCTGTGCTCAATTCAAATAAAGATTAACTTGAATGTGGTAACTCTGAGCGATAAAATGCACTATTTAATCATCCAGACTTAAACGTAATTTCATTTAGAACTGCCGCTTGTTTTTTTGTTGTGTTCAGTGTTGTTGTCTTTCCTCCCACACATATTAGCCACGATCGGCTACATACGGTGTGAAAAAGAGTTCAACATATACACTGTCCATAGACTAACACTACCCATATAGATTCTACACTACCCATAGACGAACACTACCCATATAGATTCAACAATGCCCATAAACTAACACTACCCATATAGATTCAACACTGCCCATAGACTCAACACTAACCATATAGATTCAACACTGCCCAGAGACTAACACTACCCATATCGATTCAACACTTCCCATAGACTCAACACTACTCATATAGATTCGACATTGCCCATAGACTACACAACCCATATAGATTCAACACTGCCCATAGACTCAAAAATGCACCTCCGATTATCCACTGTTGGCTACGTGCAGTGCGATAGAAGTTCAACGAACCTACATTAAAACCTTTCGATTGTGGTATTTGAGTCAGGCCTTTCGGTCTTTGCACGTTACCTGCTTGGCAGAGCTCACAGCAGATGCCACTGCTTGACAAGTAGTGCGTTGTTTCGTTACATCCGCCTTTGATAACCTGCGTGGAAAAAAAACATTCAAGACGAGGAAAAGTTAACAACCAAAGTAATTTATGTTACCAGGTGTAACGAGACACAAATGAGCTGCTGTGTAGTGGCTCTTTTGTTCAGAAGCGACCCTGACCATCAGAAATGATGATAGCAACTTAACCAAGTGGCTGATGTCATCATCAATGTGTGGACATGCATAGCAGCAGCCCAATACTCTAAACGCATAGAGATGCGAAGAGACACATAGATGTGCAATAAGGTAAATAGAGACCCACAGAGACACAGATACCTATAGCGATACATATAGACCCACAGAGACACATAGAGACTCTTAGAGACAAATAGAGATCCGTAGAGACATATAGAGATACAGAGAGACCCACAGAGACATACAGAGATCCATAGAGACCCATACATTAAACTATTTTATGTACCAGGTGTAAGGCCCCACTGAGCTGTGTAGCTCTCTTTAAGAAGCTACCCTGACCATCACAAATGACAGCTCTGCGCAGTGGCTGATTTCATCGTCACTTTGGAATTCATGGCAGCAAACAAAGACTCTGAATGCACGGTGATGTTAATTCTAAATGTGGGGGAGAAAAACCGGAGGACTCGGGAAAAAAATCCACGCGACCACGGGGAGAGAGACTCAGATTTCAAATATACAGCAGCAGGTGTCAGGGTCTGGGATCAAACCCACGTCCTCCTGCATACCCGACGAGGTAGTCAACAACTCCTAGCCACCACGGGGACGCCCCAATTCTCAGCGTCCTCGCCCACCGTGAATTTGTCCATCAACAGGGGCCGCTTTGGGTGTGGACAAACCGCAGACCTCCCAGCCACACTCCGTATGCTCAGCTTCACGTTATCTGTTCTGCCATCGCCCCTGCCATCGAGTTACAGGATGAAGATCTGCAACCCGGGGGATGAGGGGTTCCCCTAGGTCGACCCAGCCTCAAGTGAGCTACAAAATGTAGTAAAGCATCGCCACTGGGGGAGACAAAAGCGGCTGGGCACGCGTGCTGTTGGCCACCCCCACCCCCTCTGTGTGTGTGCCACAGTGACGGTAGCCTCTATAGGTGCTGCTACTCGCTAACAGCACTTGCCCCTGCGGTCTGCCAAGGCTACATGGGGGTCTTTGTCCTTGCGTGCGCATTTCCCAATCTGGCGACCAAAGTTCTTTTCCCGCACATGGCCAACACCAGCGACTGCGATGATCTGACCTGGTCCTGGGCCACCACTAGGTCGACTCAGCCTAACATGGGGACATCTTTGCTTTCGAAGGCTGTATATGTGTGTGTGTGTGTTTAATTGTGCGCTATAGCCGATTCCCCTTCAGGGCGTTTGTGACCACCACGCGGATAAATGGGGGCCTTGGACAAGTGCGAGGGGCTGGTAACCCCTCCACCTTCAATAAATTACCACTAAACGACGTGAAAATATCGAATTAATAAGCTTGTGCCGGAGGCTCCGGGCGGACAGGCGTCTATGACGTCTCCTGGCCAAACCCCTTCTGGCGGAACCAGATGTAATCTTTACCCTCGGGGCTCCTCCAAAAACAACAAAAAAACACTACCTGTGGCCATATGGAATGTTTGAACGCTCACTGCGGAGGAGAGGCTGCCACTAATCTCTGTCGGGAGCTGGACCGGTACCGCCTGGATCTCTGTGGATTTCAGGAGGTCCGGCCGGATCGAGGGGGCTAAACGGGCGCGGCATGGGCTAGACGCCGTGATGTAGTACAGGAGGATGTGGAGCTGACTGGACTTGCCGATGACTGGTACCAGCGGTGTCAAGATCGGCCTCAGTGGAGGAGGCTCATGAAGGACGCTACTGGGCAGTTGGAGGCAGTCGCCCTCCAACAACAAAGGGTGGAGGAGCAACGCTCACAACAACGAGCGGAGTGCCGGGTGACTAAAGCACAGCAAGTTGGCACAGTAGGGGGCACAGGTGGTGAATCTCGGTCATCTGTCAGTCAACCCATGGCACCTGGGTCTGCCCCATGACCTCCTGCGAGCGGGCGTTCGACACTTCACATGGCCTAAAGGTGCACACGGCCTGGCACAAGCGTCGTGGTGACGTCACCGTCACTTAGTGGCGAATGGCGGTTGTTGTTGTTGCTATAGCTGAGCGCACAGGAACGACGCTCACAACAATGAGCGGAGCGCCGGGCAGATAAAATGCTGCGAGTTGTTACAGTAGGGGGTACAGCTGGTGGTGCATCTACCAGTCATCTCAGTCAGCCAACCCTTGGCTTTGAGATGCTGGGGTGCAATTGACGAGCCCTACAATTTTCCTGGTGGCCACACGTTTTTGTTTGCACCTTACCTCTTGTAGTCCGTTGCTGATCGTCGCACTTTCAGAGAGAAGTATCTGCAGACAGCAGGAAACGCGCGTCCATCAACACGTTCTCAAAATACGCCATTTAAACTAAAACTGCGTCTATTTAAAATTTCAAAAATTAAAAATGAGGACCAAAAGAATGCACAATGGTAAATAAGGAAGCGGTGAATCTATAGAGAGATCGATAGAGACCTATAGAGATACTTAGAGACTCATAAACTGAACCAAACTATGTATTTATTTAACCAGATGTAAGGCCCCCAACACTGAACTATGTTTGTTCAGAAGCCACCCCTGGCCACCGCACCCAACGATAGCAGATCAACCAAGTGGCAGATATCGTCACCGCGTGGACATTCACAGCAGCAGCCAAATAATGTAGATGCATAGAGACCTATGGGGATACAGAGACCCACAGAGACACATAGAGACCAGAGGTCGCAAACGGGTTTTGATTCCTTACCCGTACCCGGCCGCACCAGGGTCGCAAACGGCTACCCGTACCCGGCCGGGTACGGGTAGCCGGGTATCGGGTAGGGTACGGGTATCGGGTACCCGGTTGCGACCTCTGATAGAGACCCACATAAGAACATAGAGACCTACGGAGATACATCGAGACCCATACTAAAACTAAACTATGTTGTATTCCACCAGGTGCTGTGTAGTGGCTCTTTTGTTCAGAAGCGACCCTGGCCATCACAAATGATAGCAGATCAACCAAGTGGGCTGATATAATCATCATCACCGCGTGTAAATTTACAGCAACAGTCAAATACTCTAAACGCGTGGTGACGTTGATTCTAAATGTGGAGGGAAAAACCGGTTGATCTGGAGACAAAATCCACACGACCACAGTGAGAGAGAGAGACAGCAGACTCTACATATGCAGCAACCTGGAAAGTGGGTTCTTTGCTTTTATTTTAAAATTTATTTTAAATTTATTTTCTATCTACGTGACTTTATCGAAAGAATCAAAGAATATGAATTCCTGCAGTCACTAAAATTAAGTCAAATTTTTACATTAAAAAGTTATACACTTTTATATCTTGGATATGTTTATTTACAGGTCACACACTGCTTAATCCCAAACAAATGTGTTGCACCGGTTAATACAAAATCCGCGTGCTCGCCACTACAGTACAATAGTTGCAATATATTTACACACAGGGGGGGCTGAGCTTGGTTCATGTTGACTGGCTGTGGCTCTCACATCCACTTAGTGGGGCTGCGTTTGATTGACGTTGATTGGCTGTGGCTCTGCTATCATCCAATTAGTGGGGTTGAGTTTGATTGATGTTGATTGGCTGTGGCTCTGCTAGCATCCATTAGTGGGGCTGAGTTTGATTGATGTTGATTGGCTGTGGCTCTATAATCCACTTAGTGGGGTTGAGTTTGATTGATGTTGATTGGTTGTGGCTCTACTATCATCGACGTAGTGGGCCGAATCTTCTGCTGGGTGGGTGCCAGGAATGTGATCTTATCACTGAGTACGCGCTTTATCCGTTGGTCGAACATTCTCAATCGAAAGAGTAACAATTGAAATCGCCATCAGTTGTGCATCATTGTGAGTGACTTATCCGATCATTTAATTGGTGAGTTTTCATTTTGAAAACTTTGCCGTGGAAGAGAAACCTATTTTTTTTTTAGACATTCGAGGAAAATTCGTGCGAAGAAAAGAGAGTCAAATAGACATCAATTCGTGGCGATTTATCAACACTAAATGCAAGCTTGGGGCAAGGCAACACAACAACGGTCCCAGACCCCACCAAGACAACAAGAACAGTCCAACACCACACCAAGACAACAAGAACAGTCCAACACCACACCAAGACAACAACAGTCCCAGACCACACCAGGCGTCCTCCGGTTTGCGAAGGCGCCGTGCGTAAGTTCACTCACCATCGTCGCAAACAATTGAAGGGCAATGAAACACGACGGAAGATTCATTTTTAGGTCCCTCCGCTCGTCCGCCGTCGGTGATTTTCCTTCCTCTGCGCTGCGGCTTCTTCATGAGCCTCCTCCACTCCCCGTGCGCTCGCTTAAGCGGCGCCGACTGAAGAGAGAACTGAAAGAATGACGGAAATGGTTATCGATCAGCATCTTCGGAGACCTTGAAAACAGAATGCAGCGATCGAGGTGATGCGTAGTCAAACAAACACGCGAGAGCGCATGGTGTTTGCTAGGTACGGCAGTATTGTTAAACCAGTCAAGCTGCATTCCAGGTCGTAGCCCCTTCAAGTTGGTGTGAGGCTTTGGCTACCCCCACCTCTTACAACGTCGTTGGCGCAGCGTGGAAGAGGAGACCCAAAAGTGCCGACTGGAGGGCCTCTCTCGATGCTCCCTCTCGTGCGAGCTGTTGTTTCGAGATGTTGACTACCTCGCCTGGTACGCAGGAGGTCGTGGGTTCGATACGGACCCTGACAATGCCTGCTGCTGTATATGTGGAGTCTGTGTGTCTCTCTCCCCGTGATCGCGTGGGATTTTTTATTGGGGTCCTCCGGCTTCTTTCTCCACATTAACAATCAACGTCACCACGCGTTCAGAGTCTTCGTCTGCCGCTGTAAATATCCACAACGATGATGATGACGATGTCAGCTAATGCGTTGAGCTGCCATTCGTGGCCAAGTGGCTTTTGAAACAGAGCTACGTAGCTCAGCGGGTTCTTATCTGGTAACATAATAATAATAGTATTCTTGTTTTTTTCGGTAAAGTCACGTAGAAGGAAAATAATAAAAATAAAACATAATAAAATACAATTTTCACAACGTTTCGGCCACGACGCAAGCAGCTGTCCTCAGCTGTCGGAAAGACAGGACGCTGTCTTTCCGATAGCTCTGTTTCTTCACCTGAGGACGGCTTCTTGCGTTGTGGCCGAAACGTCGTGAGAATTTTATTATGTTTTATTTTTATTACTTTATTACTTCCCTTCTATGTGAATTTACCGAAAGAATCAAGAATATGAATCCTTGCAGTCACGAAAGCTTTAAATCGAAATATATTAATAGTAGTTTAGTAAATAGTTTAGAGATTGTTTATAGTCAACCGTCCCGGATTACTGGTACCGGTGGTGTCAAGAACGCCCTCTGTGGAGGAGGCTCGTGAAGGATGCCACTGGGCAGTGCCAGGCTAGGTGCACATTGATTAAACTACTGAAACACACTGAGATACACAGACAACAACAACAACCGCCATTCGCCACTAAGTGGCGGTGACGTCACCACGACGCTTGTGCCAGGCCATGTGCATCTTGAGGCCACGTGAAGTGTCGAACACCCGCTGGCAGGAGGTCACGGGGCACACCCAGGTGCCACAGGTCGACTGACTGATATGATTGAGATGACTGGCTGATGCACCACCTGTGCCCCCTACTGTGCCAACTTGCTGTGCTTTATCCACCCGGCGCTCCCTCGTTGTTGTGAGCGTCGCTCCTCCGCCCTCCGTTGTTGTTGGAGGGCGACTGCCTCCAACTGCCCAGTAGCGTCCTTCACGAGCCTTCTCCACTGAGACAGATATTGACAACTCTGGTACCAGTCATCGACAAGTCCACTCAGCTCCACGTCCTCCTGTACCACATCACTCCATCTCTTCTCTAGCCCGTGCCGCGCCCGTTTAGCCCCCTCTCTCCGGCCGAACAAAAGCTGTTTAGGCATGCGGTGACTAGATATGCGGCCAACATGACACAGACACACACAGATACACATACACACACATATATACAGACACACAGAAACACACGTAGATACACAGACACACACACAGACAAGCACACAGACACATAGATATACAAACACACACATATACATACATACAGACACACACATCGATACACACAGACAAAGACAGATACAAAGACATACAGATACACACAGACATACAGACACACACAGACACACACATATACACAGACACACACAGATACACAGACACAAACATACACAGAAACACACATACATACACAGATACACGGACACACACATACACACACAGACACACACAGATACACAGACACACACAACAGCAACAACAACCGCCATTCGCCACTAAGTGGCAGTGATGTTTTAGATTTGAAGCTTTCGTGACTGCAAGGATTCATATTCTTAGGTTTTTTCGGTAGTCACGTAAGTAAAAAAATTAAATTAATAAAAAATAAAATAAAAATCACGACGTTTCGTCGTGATTTTTATTTAATTTTTATTAATTTTTATTTTTTACTTACGTGACTACCGAAAAAACCTAAGAATATGGCAGTGACGTCACCACGACGCTTGTGCCAGGCTCGGTGCACCTTGAGGCAACGTGAAGTGTCGAACGCCCGCTGGCAGGTCACGGGGCAGACCCAGCAGGTGCCACGGTTCGACTAACTGAGATGACTGGCTGTTGCACACATACACACAGACACACAAATACGCACACAGCCACATACAGATACACAGACACACACGGATACACAAATACACAGACACACTCACACAGATACACACACACAGACACACGCACACAGATACACAGACACAAACACAGAAACACACGCAGATACACACACAAACACACAGATACACACAGACACACACACGGACACAAACACACACAGACACACATACGCGTCTCACCTGTGCCACTTGGATGACGACTCACCGTCTTCACCACGCTCAGCCTGGTCCAGACAGACACAGAGACAGCCTCAGACAGACACAGAGACAGCCTCAGACAGACACAGACACAGAGACTGCCTCGGTGTGTCTCGTTAACCTCCCACGCCGAGGTCACGGAGCTCCTTGCTTCCGTTTGCGTGGGACTGAAGACTTCCCTGTCCTTGAGTTTCGGCTTAACGATCGCTGCTGATTCTTATCGCCCTCGCCGCGAGCCTCTAGCGGCAGGCGGTGACATGGATTTACTTCTTCTTGGTTCTTTCGGTAAAGTCATGTAGAAGGGAAATAATGGCTCATTCAGACGCTGTCTTTCCGACAGACCTGTTCTTCACCTGAGGACGGCTGCTTGCGTTGTATCCGATACGTCGTGAGAATTGTATTTTATTATGTTTTATTTTTATTATTTTATTATTTCCCTTCTACGTGACTTTACCGAAAGAACTAAGAAGATGAATCCCTACAGTCACGAAAGCTTTAAAACGGATTTCCTTTTTGAGAGACAGGATATCGAGATGACCCGAATGTTAACTCGTTCGCCTGGTCTACAGGAGGTCGTGTGTTCGATAACAGACCCTGGCGATGCCCGTTGTAGATGTGGAGTCTGTTTGTGTCTCTCTCATCATAATCTGGTCTACAGGCGAGGGTTCGATCCCGACCCTGTCGATACCTGCGCTTATGTATATTTTGATTCTGCATCTCTCTCTCATCATCATCACGGTAGTGAGATGTTAACTACCTCGCTTGGTCTACAGGAGGTCGTGGGTTCGATTCCGGCCTGCTGTATAGTTGGAGTCTGCGTCTCTCTCTCGCCATCATGATGGTGGTTAGGAGATGTTGATTCCCTCTCCTGGTATACAGGAGGTCGTGGGTTCGATTATGAACGATGCCTGCTGTTGTATATGCGGAGTCTGCGTTTTTTGTCTCTCTCCGTGATCACGTGGAATTTTTCTCCGAGTCCTCCCGTTGTCCCCTCCACATTTACAATCAACGTCACTGCGCGTCCAGAGTCTTTGTCTGCCGCTGTAAGTTTCCACAACGATGATGATGACGATGTCAACCGCTGCGTTGAGCTCCCATTCGTGGCCAGGTGGCTCTTGAAAAATAGCTACTTAGCTCAGCGGGTTCTCACCTGGTAACGTAATAATAGCTTAGTAAATAGTTTATAGATAAAATTTTGAATTAAGACTTTCGTGACTGCAGGAATTCATATTCTTTGGTTCTTTCGATAAAGTCACGTAGATAGACATTTTATTAAAATAAAAATAAAACCAATGTAGACTGTATTTTTTTCTTATTCACTTTCTTTTTTATAAGTATATTTCTATCTACGTGACTTTACCGAAAGAAGCAAAGAATAGTTTAGAGATTGTTTATAGTCACCCGTTCCGGGTTACCGGTTACCAGCGGTGTCAAGAGCGCCCTCTGTGGAGGAGGCTCGTGAAGGATGCCACTGGGCAGCTAGGTGCACGTTGATGAAGCTACTGGGGCAGTTGGAGGCAGTCGACCTCGAGCAACAACAGCGGAGGGCAGAGGAACGACGCTCACAACAACGAGCGGAGCACCGGGTGGCTAAAGCACAACAAGTTGGCACAGTTGGGGGCACAATTGTTTTTTTAATAAATAATTGCAAATGGTCATATGCAAATGGTTTGCTTGTTGTACTTGATTATGATGTGGGATACTTAAGGCGGGGGCTTATAGCATGCATCATAGTAAAACATGAAAGTGAGGTGCTTTTTGTTCTCCAAGAAAAGATGGCTAACATTGTACCTGATCTTGGTGTGTATGAAGTAGAACACATTAGCCAGAGTAAAGTAATTTGTAAAAGCTCTTCTATGATTCATAACTACATGCCTCTTACACGTTATCACAGAGGGGGGAAACGGCTTTTACCATTGAAGCACAAACCTGTAAACGATGGAAAGAGTGAAAGAGCTGCTGAAGGTGGCACTGCCATTCCTCTGTGAAGACACAACTGAAAGCCTACTACAAAGTCTGCATGAGATTGGGGTAGAGTGTAAAGATGATTTAACCCTGGTAAAATAGAAGACCTGGAGATAATTATTGGGACCAATTCAAGGTTGAAAGCTGCTGCAAGCATTCATAGCAGGTATGTTTTTTTTTAAAGTATTGCAATGATAAAAAGTAGTCTATACAATTTTTTTCCAATTTACTTAAATTGATTGCTGTGTTTCTAATAAAATGGTGATGATTTCTTATATTGACACTTAACTTCTTGGGTATGAACATTTGTTTAATGTGATGTGTGTTGTATAGGTATGCATTGTTTCCCGCAGAAATTTGCATAGGCAAGGCGGTCTGAAACGGAAAAGCCTTCTGGAATATATAATAATTGGTGTATGTGAGTGTTTTATAAACATTATAAAACACCCACATATACAAAAAATAAAAAAAAATTGTTACATTTTTCTACCTACGTGACTTGACCGAAAGAACCAAATAGTTTGTAATTAGATGTTTTAGAGGGCTCATTAAATATTTGATGTTTTGCATTTTTGATGAAGCTCTTGTCAGAATAGACCCATGCAATTATTGACAGATTGTTGCTATTTTTTTAAAATGTCATACACTGACATGATACACTGATAACTATGAAGTATTGAATGACTAGACAGATACTCATTTACATATGCAGTAGGTTCCAACATTATTAATTAAGTTGTTGATTGGTTCTTAGTTTATTTGGTTCAATACTGACATTTATCCTTTCATATTCTAGATGCTTTGTTGGAATTAATCCAGAACGAGGATCAAAAAGGAGCAGAAACGTGGAAAGAAAAGCCACAACACACACCCCCGAATCCTGAGACTCCTTTCGGATCTGAAAGACTTTGAAACCCCTTGGAAGCTCTGAAGTCTCTGAAAACACTTTTGAAGACATTTTTTAAAATTTTCATTCTTTTTTTTTCAGTTTACATTGTGTCTATCATATCGTATGCGTATGCTTGTGTACAATATAGCTGCCATACCATGTCAGATCTTTATATTGTTACAAATAAAATTAAACTGAAGATCTGACATGATATGACAGCCATATTGTACACAAACATACACGTACTGTTTTACAGACACAATGTAAACTGATAAAATACAAATATATAAAAGTACTTTCTACCCAGTGTATTACAATCTCCATACACTGATACACTTTTGACCACTAATGCAAAGGAAACACTACCTCATTCCTTTTGAGTTGGGACTCCTTTCTGTTAAAAGCAAGTTGCTGAATGCAAAAACAGATACACGTAAACTCTTCAAACTTTTGAAATGATTATTTAAAAAATAAATATCAAGAACTAAACCAGTTTCCTCCAGTACTTGCTAAAGTGTTTGATGCTGGTGCTGGTACTGCAGCTTGGAAGCTGTAAAAACTCTTTGAAGATACTTGTTTTTTCTTCTCATGTTTGTTCCAGATGATTGTACATTTACTTACTATACAAAGTTTATCTGTTCAAGGCTAATGCAGAAGCTTTTTTAATTGTTTTATTTTTAAAGACCGTTTTATAAAATAGCGTATAATACTTTCACAATTCCATATTTTAAAACATGTTCAAATGCATGTACTGACTGTTTTCATATGCCAATGTATGTAGATTTACATATTAAAAAGAAAAGACAATAAAGTCTTTCACACCACCAGGAAGAGGTAATGGTGGGGAGCAGCAGACAAACTGCCCGTGTATAGGGTGAAACATTTCCATTTAAAATAAATATAATTAGGGTTTTATTCGTTGTTTTCATAATGGACATTTTTTTTACATGGAGTGCCTTTAAAAATATATATAATTTACAGTAACATAACACAAAAAAAATCGGTAAAATTACAGAAAATTTTACTGCCAACTTTCTGCTAGAAGAGTTACTGTTCATTTACAGATCTCGTTTTTTTACAGTCATGGGATATATTGTTTTTTTTACTGAATACAACTGTGTTTTTACGGAGAAACTACTGTAAAAAACACGGATGGTATTTAGTGAAAATACAGTAATTTCTGTAAATTTATGTGAATATTTCTGTAAAAAATGGGATTTCATCTTCCGTATAATTACATAAAAATTTACTTGCAACTTTCTGCCACAAAAGTTACTGTAAATTTACGGATGTATTTTTTACAGTGTAGTGTATATCCGTGTAGTATATAGTGTAGTTTGTAGTAGAGTGTATAGTGTTGTGTATAGTGTAGTTTATAGTAGTGTATTGTATAGTGTAGTTTGTAGTAGAGTGTATAATGTCGTGTATAGTGTTATATATTGCCAATTCGTTGGCCAGTGTTTTCGACAAAAGCATAGAATGTGTTGACCCAAGCCGGCGTGACCACATTCCAAATTTCGCCACGGTAATGTTCTTAGAGCAACAGCAAAAAAAAGAACACGTCCTGACGTTATCTTGACAGACATCGGGTTTCAGCACCCTCTCTGACCTCGGCTCATTTCCGTGTCAAAATTGCTTCCTTGACCACCTCCTTTGGCCATTCGCTATGTGAGCAGCATCAGCAGTCGCAGCGACAAGAGACGGAGTCGCTGTTATAGTTGTGGTGGTGGTCGCTGCTGGTGCTGTCGCTTTTTCTCGGACTGTAACTCTTTCACTGCTGCTGGTCAAACAAACAAAAAAAAACCTCTCCCGTATTTTGTGTTTCCTACCAAAGGTCTCGCGTGATTCGTTCACGTCTCGATATCTTTCCCCCTCCTCCTCCTACTACTCCTCATCGTCGTCTTCATCTTCCGTTCGCTTCTATAACCCTTAAGCCTCATACGCACCGAGACAGACAAATACAGCCACATCCACAAAGACACACACACAGGCAGATAAACACCCACACACACAGAAACGCACAATCACACACACGCAGACACACGCACACAGACAAATACACACACACAGATACACACACACCCCCACACGGACACCCAGACACACACACAGACACCCAGACACACACAGACACACGCACACAGACAGATACACACAGACACCCAGACACACACACAGACAGATACACACATAACCGCACACAGACACACAGACATCCAGACACATACAAAGATAGACAAAGATAAAGATCCCCCGTATAGCCTTAACAGACACATACATACACACAGACACACACACACAGACAGATACACACAGACACCCAGACACACACACATACAGACAGATACACACAGACACCCATACACACAGACACACAGACACCCAGACACATACACACAGACACACGCACACAGACAGATACACACAGACACCCAGACACACAAACATACAGACAGATACACACAGACACACAGACACCCAGACACATACACACAGACACACGCACACAGACAGATACACACAGGCACCCAGACACACAAACATACAGACAGATACACACAGACATACACACAAACAGATACACACATAACCACACACAGACACCCAGACACACACATACAGACACACACACGCACACACACACACACAGACACACACACACCCAGACACACCGATGTCTTCCACGGCCCCGCCGTGCGACAGCTGCCCAGGCGCCGACGACGACGGCGTCGTCTCGGCGGCCGTCAAGACGTGCCTCAAGTGCGAGGCGTCGTTCTGCGCGGAGCACCTGAGGCCGCACCTGGCCAACGCGCGGTTCGCCGACCACGTCCTCGTGGCGCCGGGCGCGCGCCTCGAGGAGCGGAGGTGCGCGGCTCACGGGAGGCGCCTCGACCTCTTCTGCCGCAGCGACGGGAGCCTCGTGTGCGTCGCGTGCGTCGCGGGGGGCGGCGGCGGCGGCGACGATGCCGTGGGGGGCGAAGGTCACGGGGGTCACGAGCTGAGCTCGGTCGAGGACGAGCACAAGGCGCGTAAGGTGAGGAGGGATTGAGGGGGGGGGGTGGACAACATCGAAGTCGAGAATTAGTTCGGGCTGTTTGGCGAGATGCGAACGTCTTGTACCTACGAACGTTCTGTTACTTCACTTGCGAACGTCTCAGACTTATGAAGGTTTCGTACTTTACTTACGAACGTTGCGTACTTTACAACGTTTTGTACCTGCGAACGTCTCTTACTTACAAAGTTTTGTACTTACCGATGCCTTGCACTTACCAATGCCTCCCACTTACAACCGTCTCCCACTTACGACCGTTTCCTACTAACCAACATCTCCCTCTTATGAACATCTCCCCCTTACGAACAAACCCGCCGTGATACGTTATTATTTCCAACAATCCACCTCGCAAAAGTGCGCTCGTACTTACGGAGCAAACCGTGGATTTTCTTTTTACCGGAGATGGAGGATCGTACCAGCGATCCAGCGATCCCACTGGGACTCATTTCTGAACCATTTTTGATCGATTTTGACCGGGTAAAGGCCCCAATGAAGCGACCTGGCTAACAACAAACGATAGCTCAACGAAGTGGCTCATCACGTGGCAGTGTATAGCAAGCCGAGCAATCTAAATGTAGAGGCAAAAAAACGGAGCACCCGGAGAAAAATACACGGGACTGCGGGGAGAGAGGCACACAGACTTAAAATATTCGGGGTGGTCAAGATTGGACCCAAAAGTCCTCCATACCAGGCGTAGGATGTAATGTTCCGCCACCAATTGTGTTCCTAATGCAGGCAGTCCCCCAGATGCTAAGGTGTCAACTTACGAACAGCTTGCACTTACGAACGATATCGCCATGAGACGTTCATATTTTAAGGCGTCCGATTTGGGAAGGTTCGCTCGTACTGGTGATGGTGGTGATGACGATGGTGATGATGGTGGCGGTGATGATGATGTTGGTGATGATAATGGTGATGATGTTGGTGATGGTGATGATGGTGATGACAATGGTGAATATGGTGGTGATAATGATGTTGGTGATGATGATGGTGATGATGTTCGTGGTGGTGATGATGGTGGTAGTGATGATGATGATGGTGATGAGAGTGATGATGGTGATGACTATGGTGATGATGGTGATGATGATGATGTTGGTGATGATGGTGATGATGTTGGTGATGGTGATGATGAAGGTGATGGTGATGATGTTGGTGATGATGATGGTGGTAGTGTTGATGATGGTGGTGATGATAGTGATGGTGATGTTGGTGATGGTGATGAGGATTAAGATGATGGTGATGATAGTGATGATGATGGTGATAATGATGCTGGTGATAATGATGGTGATAATGTTGGTGATGGTGGTGATGATGATGATGGTGATGATAGTGATGGTGATGATGATGGTGGTAATGATGATGGTGATGATTTTGGTGCTAACGATATTGGTAATGATGATGATGGTGGTGGTGATGGAGGTCATGGTGATGATGATGATGGTGATAATGATGGTGGTGATGATGGATGTCATGGTGATGGTGGTGATGGTTGTGATAATGATGGTGATGATGATGTTGATAATGATGATGGTGGTGATGATGATAGTGATGGTGATGATGATTAAGATAATGATGGTGGTGGCGGTGATGATGGTGATCATGTTGGCAATGATGATGATGGTGGTGGTGATGGTGGTCATGGTGATGATGATGAATGTCATCTCAAAGCGAAAGGCCGTAAAGAATTGTAAACATTCTTTTCTTGGGCTGTTCAACATTTCTGGTTTTCTGAAAAAAATAATTATAATAATAATAATAATACCCAAATTCGTTTCCGCATTTTTCGATTCCCATGGGTCCATCGGATCGTGGGGGGGGGGGGGACTTTAGTAAAACAGTTACATTGTGCACTCCACTACTATACGCTATACACAACACTACAATACACTACACTCCTATACACTACACTACTACACAGTACTACACACTGGACTACTATACACTACTATACACTACACTACTATACACTACTATACACTACACTACTATACACTACACTATACACTACACCATACACTACTATACACTACACTACCATACACTACACTACCATACACTATCCTATACACTACACTACTATACACAACTAGCAGTCGCCGCCCGCTTCGCGGGCGGTGTGTATATGCTTGGTTGGTGGGGAGTTGAAAGTGGCTGGACACAATAGACATGTTTTGGTGATTGTTTTATGTTTATTTTTGTGAGGTTATATGCATTTTTATGAGACGCTCAATCGACAATATTAAAGAATGCAAGTTATTCAAATATAGAATGCAACTTATTGAAATATCTGGCGATACACGATATTCTTCGTGTACACTGCGTCTTCCTCCTCGTCGTCAGGTCCCTCAATAAGCGCCTTGATGTTGGATCTTGCCGTGACTCGCGATAGTGCCACGTACAGTTGGCCGTGCGAGAAGCATGGCGTTGGTAGATATAATCCCAGGTTGTGAACAGTTTGCCCTTGCGCCTTGTTGATGGTCATCGCGAAGGCTGGGACAATGGGGCACTGTTTGTGCCGAAGTCGAAATGGGAAGTCTTTCGTGTCCAATTCGCGGCGGATATGGTTGTTGTCAAGCAGCGAGTCCAAGACCAAGTGTGGGTGCTCGGAAAGCTGCGGGAGGTCGTCAAAGTCCGACAGAGCCATCCCACCTGCCGTGAGGAACTCGTGGAGGCTGTGAAGGGTCTTGAACTTTACCATTTCTTTTATTTTCTTTGATGCTGCTAATCCTGCATAATGCACGGGTATAAGTAGTACTAATCACATACCTGCATTTGCCATATGTCCTCCCTTTGATGCTGCTAATCATGCATAATGCACGGGCATAAGTAGTACTAATCACATACCTGCATATCCTATAAATATGGTAAATTCCTCTTGATATGCAAATTGTTTTGTCAAGGCGCCCTTTCCCCCCCTTCCAACCCAGCTTATATATATATGGTCCAAGCACGTGTGCTGTTTCATTCAGACGCTGTCGCCTCGACAGACCTGGTTTTCACCTGAGGACGGCTGCTTGCGTTGTGGCCAAAACGTCGTTAGAATGATTTTATTATGTTTTATTTTTATTATTTTATTACTTCCCTTCTACGTGACTTTACCGAAAGAACCAAGAAGATTTACCATTTCTTCTTTGTTGGTCAGCTGGCGGTACTGGGACTCGTAATCGCAATTCGTCGTAGAATTTATCCCAGAGAGCCTTCGTATCTGCTGGCATGGAATACAGCAGAATCGTAGCGAAGAGTTGACGAAGCTGGTACGGCATCTGAAAGAGCGAGGCTTCTTCCAGACACGCAACCCATTCGCGATCGCTCTCAAGGTAGCCTGCTCGCATGGTTGCTTCCAGCGGTTTGTTTTGTTTTATTTTATTCGTAACGCACCATCCATATGCGCTCCACCATCCACCATGCCCTTGCATCGCAAAGACACAGCTCCGGTGTGCGTCAGCGTGTGCGCCATCCACAGTGACATTGGTCAACAATTGCACCGTTCCGATCGCACACAGGTTGGCCCCTGCATCCTCCGTCTGTATGTACACACACAGACAGATGCGCTATGGGGCCACCTATTTTTTTCTTATAATAAATTATTTTGTTGGTGTTTTTACGTTTACGTATTCCCATTGTGGGTGTTTTACGCATGCATCAGATTTTTGGGTTCCTCACATATGGTATCAGAGGTGTGGGTCACTCTCAATCGAACAATAACGGGGATCGTTTCAGTTATGACAGCTTGCAGATAGAAACATTGCATGATCGTATACTATGATGACAGAATTTGTACCCCGCTTCTTACCGGTACTGTGAGACTTACAAATCCAGACCTCTCCTCCTCCTGAACCGTTCACAATACCCTGTGGTAGTACCATAATCATATCAATAAAGCGATCACTTTCCAATGCCCATTTTGATCCCGGGAGTTACCCGGGCGGTGTCACACTGTACTCATTGTTTAAGCATGTCGTAAATTCCGATATGGCTTGTGCAACAGCCAGAGAGTGACAGCAGCGGGTGCCGGGCTGCAACCTTTTTAGACAGTTTATTGCATTTCAAAGTGCATAGGATTGGCACTCCAAAACATCATAAATGTACAGTAACGCCAACTGCATCCGTGGCAAACATGATACACGGACACATGCTGCATATTATGCAACACATGTCCTTACCAGCAGCAGCATGCACAACATCTCAATTACACAACCGAAGTAGACAGCAAGCCGTCCATGGAGACGTGATCAACGTCAATACATAATAATGCTAATAAGCCGGATAGTACCCATTGTACCCATCAGTCAGCTCGGTTGCCCCATTGGGGTATTGACCCATGGGCGAAACTGTAGGGGGCGCTACGCAACTGGCCGTGGTCCCAGCAGGTGAAGCTGCCAGCTCAGTCCGCTAAGACTCACTGTATAGCGACCCCTGCCTACTCGTAAGGTAAAGTTGTTTGGGGACTCCACTAATCGCAGCACGCAGCACCCATGTTTGACATAAATGAACGTAATATTAGCGTAACTACCATTCGCACACTTGCATACACACCACACTCACACAGCGCAGGGTCTGCGCCCACAGTGCACTGCACCACTGCGGCGCAGACCTTGCCAGACCTATGCTTTCGCTCTCAGGCGGGAGTTTTATTTATTTTTATCGAATCAAAGTGAGCTTTCGCTCTCTTCCGGCTGTTTTATTTGTATCGAATCAGAGTGAGCTGTCAGGGCGGGTCCGTAAATAAATAAATAAACGTCCAGACACGCACGCAGAACACCAAACCAGCGTAGCTGTTTAAGATTCCCTGTAAAATGTTTAAGTTTGGTCTTGATTTGAAGATTCCGTGACTGCAGGAATCCATACTATTTGGTTCTTTCGGTAAAGTCGCGTAGGTAGAAATTAATAGATCACGACGTTTCGATCGCAACACAAGCCCCTCTCACCTGAAGACGGTCGCTTGTGTTGCGATCGTGACTTTACCGAGAGAACCATATTTTTCAGTTTGGTGTTTTAACATCGTACACACCTGTTTTGTTGCTCAGAAAAAATGGGAAAAACCTATTATCATCTTCTTGGTTCTTTCGGTAAAGTCACGTAGAAGGGAAATAATAAAATAATAAAAAGAAAACATAATAAAATAATTCTCACGACGTTTCGGCCACAACGCAAGCAGCCGTCCTCAGGTGAAGAACAGGTCTGTCGGAAAGACAGCGTCTGAATGGGCACCACCAGGCTTGGCAGCGTATATTTAATCTTGGTTGGATGGGGAAGAGCGCCTTGACAAAGGGATTTGCATATCAATAGGAATTTCGCATATTTATGGGAAATGCAGATATGGGATTAGTCAATACTTGTGGAATGCGTAGGAGGTGGGCAGGGGGTTTCAAAGTCATATTATGCCCGTGCATTATGCAGGATTAGCAGCAACAAAGGGAGGGAGTGGGGTGAGCATTAATAAAGGGAAGGAATGTTAAAAGTATGGAGCTGCAGCAACTAAACCACCACGTAAAAAAAACAAAAATATAAACTACATCAGTATCATCAGTATACTAAATATACTCTCCAATAAGCTGAGCTACTAACAGTAAGTCATACATTACAATTCTATGTCGCATATTATAGTAGTGGCAAAGGAGGTCCCATGATCGTAACACGCTATTTTGTTGCCAGAAAAAAAATTGGAAAACCTATTCTCAATGTGCCCACCTTACATGTGCATATCGTCCGCTCCGTCTGTCCATTTGAAAGAGCTCGATCAAGGACGAGAGGCAAGCCGCCGAGGACGAGAGAAAGGCCGCAGAGGCATCGGTCAAGAAGATGGAGGCGTCTCAGAGGGAGGTGGAGGTAACGTCCCCTCCGGCATGGAACTGCCTTCCCCTAGAGTCCAGGGGTGGGGGACCTTTTTTCTGCCAAGGGCCATTTGGATTCTAGATTTGAAGCTTTCGTGACTGCAAAGATTCATATTCTTAGGTTTTTTCGGTGAAGTCACGTAGGTAATATTTTTAGGTTTTTTCGGTAAAGTCACGTTGGTATTTGGATACGTAGGCCATTTGGATATTTATAACATCATTCGCGGGCCGTACAAAATGATCAACTTAAAAATTAGCCTGTTATATTTGGTCAAACATTTAATGAACTCACATTTAATGTAATGGGCTGGAACTCCTTATCTTTGGCGAGGCGTATGATGTTAGCTGGTATTGATGATGTTGCTACTCGAAACAGATTTTCCAGGTTTGCTCCGAGATTTATTGAATTTCGAGTCCCGCCTGCAGTTGCCTTCGCAGGGCCAGACTCAAATGATTTTGCGGGCCTTATACAGCCCGCAGGCCGGACGTTCCCCACTCCTGCCCGAGACCGATAATTTTGAACCTTGTGGCGGGACCCCCCGGGGTGCCCGAATAAACGGAAGTCGAAATCGTAATTAATTAATTTTTAAAAATTGACTTTCAACATTCGTGACTGCAAGAATTCATATTCTTTGGAGTTTCTTTCGGTGAAGTCACATAGATAGAAAATAAAATGAAAATAGTAAAAATAAAAAAACGAAACTCACGAGGTTTCGATATTTGAAAATATAACTTTTTTTTTTACAATTTTTATTATTTATTATTTATTTTCTATCTACGTGACTTTACCAGTATTAAAACATGAGTGGATGAGTGAGTGGGTGAGTAGATGAGTGAGCGGGTTAGCGAGTGGATGAGTGAGTGGGTGAGTGATTGTGTAAGTGAGTGTGTGGGTGAGTGGATAAGTGAGTGGGTGAGCGAGTGAGTGGATGAGCGAGTGAGTGAGTAGATTATTGAGTGAGTGGGTGGATAAGTGAGTGGGTGAGTGAGTGGGTGAATGAGTGGGTGAGTGGGTGAGTGAGTGGGTGAACGAGTGGATGAACGAGTGGATGAGTGAGTGGATGAGTGAGTGGGTGAATGAGTTAGTAGTTGGATGAGTGAGTGGGTGAGTGAGTGGGTGAGTGAATGGGTGAGTGGATGGGTGAGTGAATGGGTGAGGAAGTGGGTGAGTGAGTCGGTGAGTAGATGATTGAGTGAGTGGATAAGTGAGTGTGTGTGAGTGAGTGAGTGGGTGGGCGAGTAGATGAGTGAGTGGGTGAGTAGATGATTGAGTGAGTGTGTGCATGTGGCTGAGTGGATAAGGGGATGAGTGAGTTCTCCCCGCTCGCCTCCCGCGCAGAAAACCGTGCTCAAGAGCAAGGCGCGCATCTCGGGCTCGTTCGCGCACATGCGCGCGTCCCTCAACGAGAAAGAGAAGGAGGCCCACCGCTCCGTCGAGGCCGCCGGCCACGAACTCATCGTTCGCATCCAGGAGGGCATCGCTCGCCACAAGCGGCAGATCGCCGATCTCAAGGAGGCGTCCGAGCGCCTGGAGGCGCTCGAGGGGGAGAACGACCCCATCGGCTTCTTGCAGGTCCCGTGTGTGTCGCTGTCGGCGGTGTCTTCTGAGTGGTGTTTTGTGGGTTTTTTTTTCTTCTAGATTTGAAGCTTTCGTGACTGCAAGGATTCATATTCTTAGGTTTTTTCGGTAAAGTCACGTAGGTAAAAATTAAAAATTTAAATTATATATTTTTTTAGTTTTTGTTGGGGATGGCCTCGGTGGCTATGGATATGTTGACTGCCTCGCCTGGTATACAGGAGGTCGTGGGTTCGATCCCGGACCCTGACGATGCCTGCTGCTGTATATTTGGAGTCTGCGTGTCTCTCTCATCATCATCATCACGGTGGCTAGGGAGATGTTGACTACTTCGCCTGATATACAGAAGGTCGTGGGTTCCATCTCTATCATCATCCCCTCCACCCCTGTTAACGACTAATCTGTAGTGTATAGTGGTGTAGTGTATAGTGTAGTGTATAGCAGTGTAGTGCATAGGAGAGTAGTGTATAGTAGTGTAGTGTATAATGCAGTGTAATAGTGTGCAGTGTATAGTGTAGTGTATAGTAGTGTCGTGTATAGTACTGTGGTATATAGTAGTGCAGTGTATAGGGTCATGCATAGTGTAGTGTATAGTTGTGTAGTATATAGTAGTGTAGTGTATAACAGTGTGGTGTATAGGGTAGTGTATAGTGTAGTGTAGTGATTCTGCTGTATATTTGCATTCGTTTGGTACCTGGACATTTCTGCCCCCTTAAACCTCGTTCCTCTTCTCTTTTTAGAGTCACATGGAAGAGACCCGCAGGTAATGGATCATTCTACAATACTGCAATGACCACGCCTTTCTTCAGTTCGGCTATTGAAAGATCACTTCGAGTCACGCAGGATAATGATCGAATGCCGGTGCCCGTATCGGCCTTAGTAATTGCCCATTACCACAAGGAAACTCTCTCTCTCCCTTATACATTAAATAATCGTGGTGGGTGAATGAGCGAGTGAGCGGGCGAGTGATTTAAGAGTGTGGGTGACTCGCTGAGTGTGTGAGTGTGTGAATGAATGAGTAACATTGTGAGTGAGTGGGTGAATGAGTGTGTGAGTGAATGGGTGGGTGATTGAATGTCTGAATGAATGGGTAACAGCATGTGCCCTCTACAGCCACGTGTAGGATATACGAGGAATGATTTGTTTTGTTCGTTGCGTTTGCACCCGAGTCAAGAGCCGCATGGTTCACAGGGCTACACCTAATAAATTAAACTTAAATAAATGAAACTGAAACTTGCACCCTGCAGCACTGCTAGAGGCTACACGGGTAGGGCAGGATACTCATTGTCCATGCGTTCGTTGTTCCGAGTTGACAGGAGAGAGAGGGCGACTGACGAGATACCGCCACCAGGCGTCAGCGCAGAGGAAATCAGCTCGCTCGCATCTGTGGAAGGAGTCATCGTCAGACTGCTGTCTTTCCTGTGTGAGTCTCATCAGGCGCTGGGCAATGCTCTACAACGGCAGAAAAGATAACACTGGTCAACAAACGAAAACTGTGTCTATTGCAAATTGCAATGATAAGAAATGAGGACCCAAAAAAATGCACAACGGTAAATGAGAAAGTGGTGAATCCATAGAGAGATCTATAGAGACCTATAGAGATACTTAAAGACTCATAAACTAAACTGAAATATGTATTTATTTATTTAACAAGGTGTAAGGCCCCCACCATTGAGCTGCAACAGTTTGTTCATCAGCGACCCCTGGCTACCACAGCAGCTGTGATAGCAGCTCAACCAAGTGGCTAATATCATCACCAATTAGAGCGGCAGCCAAATATTCTAAATGCGTGGTGACGTCGATTACACTGGTCAACAACAAAAACATCATTTTTTTCTGGCCTGGACTTTTGCAGCTGTTTTAGACTAATTTCAGGGTGCTGATTCCAAATCTGATCTCAGATTTGCTTTATCACTTCTCATTTTATGCTATCGGCATACCCCATTTTCATTGATTTTACCCGAAATTAACTCTGTCACTTATGATTGCAAGTTGTTGCGAGTCAGTGACTGCTTTAGTGTTAAAATATGGTGCTGTATTTTTAGGATAGTGTGTTTATAATATCATTTTATGTAGATATCCACATTTATTTAATATTTTTCTTCTGCAGTTTTTATTGAAAATGCAATATTTTATATCTCAAAAGACTGATGTGATAGACAAAAACTGATGCCAGATTTGGAATCAGCACCCCTAACAATTACCTTAAATCCGTTGGAATACCTTATGCCAGAAAAAGTGTGTTGACCAGTGTAATACACCATCACACGATACACCACTACACAACACAGACAAAGATCCCCCGTGTAACCTTAACAGACTGTATGGGCAAGTGCTGTTAGCGAGCACCTATGAAGGCCGGAACGGTACACGAGGGGGTGGGTCGCCAGTACCACGCCCGACCGCCTTTGTCTGTGTGGTGGTGTGAGCACTCATTGTGAGTCAGTGAGTTGGTGAATGGGTGAGTGAATCAATGAATGAATGAACGAGTGGGGGGTGAGGCGCACGCCTTCGCCATCCAACCATCCATCCCGTCTCTCCTCTCTCCCAGACGGACGCTCCCCCACCGTCGTCGAGAGCGCCGATGATGGCTACGGCCCCCTTCTCCAGATCTCCTCCGACCTCAGGACCCTGACCAAGTCCCCCGACGCCGGCATCCCCGGCTGCCCGGAGACCCCCGCCCGGCGCGTCGCGGCCCTCTGCTCGCCGAGCTTCTCGTCGGGCCGCCACTACTGGGAGGTGGACGTCAGCGCCTCCGACTCCTACGAGGTCGGCGTCGCGTACGACGACGACGACGGCGACGGCAGCGGAGGAGGAGACATCGGCACCTCCTGGAGCCTGGCGAGACGCGATGGAGGCCTCCTGGCCGCGTGCCACGGGGGGCTGGAGACGCCACTGGCCGTAACCGCCGGCGGGGACGGCCAGCGGCGTCGTCTCGGCGTGCACCTCGACCGCGACGTGGGGCTGCTGTCGTTCTACGATGCCGGATCGGCGATGCTGCTGCACTCGTTCGTGGGCGTCGGTGCTGGCGGTGGTGGTGGTGGTGGCGGTGGTGGTGGTAGTGGCGGTCTCGCGCGGCCTCTCCGCCCCGCGCTGACGGTCGGCCGGGGTTCGGTGACTATCAAGGAGCTGGATCACATCTAAACGAACAAACTTAACTTTTATTTTACCAAGTGTTAAGGCCCCCCTCTCTTCAGCGTCATAACGGTGCACGTTATAACGTTGGTGGGGGTGGTCACCGCTTGGATTTTGTCTCCGTTGACCTTTAGGGTCTCCACCTCCACGTTTAGAATCAAGGTCACCCCAGGCTGCTCAGAGCATTTGGCTGCTGCTGCTTCTGCTGCGAATGTCCACGCGGTGACGACGATGGTGGAGTTGATGGTGTCAGCCCCTTTTGGTTGAGCTGCTGTCAACCATTGTGATGGCCAGAGTCGCTACCAGAGCTCAGTGGGGCCTCGTTACACCTGGTGACGTAAAAAAAAAGAGTTTTTCGTTAAGGTCTCAATGAGTGTGGGTCTTTGTGAGCCTCTGAGTACGTGTCCCCTGTAGGGTCTCTATGCATCTCTGTAAGTCTCTATGGGTCTCTATGTGTCTTTGTGGGTCTCTGTTTATCTCTGTGGGTCTCTATTTATCTCTATAGGTCTCTATGGGTCTCTATGTGTCTCAATGTATCTCTAAAGGTGTCTGTTTATTCCTATGGATATCTATGGATTTCTATGTGCATCTATGGGTCCCTTTGTATCTCTATTCATCTCTATGGGTTTCTATGCATCTTTATGTGTCTCTATGGGTTTCTGTGCGTTTAGAATATTTTTGTGATGCTATACATATCCACGGGGTGATTATGGTGATGATGTCAGCCAACTTCATTGGGCTATCATTTGTGATGGCCACCTCGATTCTGAGCAATAGAGCTAATAACATAGCAGCTCGGTGGGGGCCTTACATCTGGAAAAAATATAAATAGTTTCGTTTTAGTCTTTGGGACTCTATGGAACTTTGTGTATCTCCATTGGTCTCTACGAACCTCTATGTTTCACTATGTATCTCTATGGGTCTCAATGGACATCTATGTTTATGCTATGGGTCTCTATGGGCATCTATGGATCTCTATGTGTCTCTATGCGTTTAGAGTAGTTTTGGCTGCTGCTATGAATGCCCACGTGATGATAAGTCACATCGTCGGACTATCATGTGTGACAGCGAGGTCGTTTCTGAAGAAGAGCTACTACATAGCAGCTAAGCGGGCACTTGTCTTATATTGTTTAGTCTGCTTTCAAATGTATCTATATGGGGTTATATGCATCTCTATGCGTTTCTTGTATTTAGGCTGCTTCTATAAATTCTCACACGGTGATTATGATGGTACCTGCTACTTCGTAGAGCTGATGTCATTTGTTGATGGCCAGGTAGCTTCCGAAAAAGAACTACTGCACGGCTCAATCGGCCTTACCTTGGACAGTCAAATAGTTTAGTGTTAGTATGGGTCTCGATAGGTGTGGGTCTCTCTGGGTCTCTGAGTATGGGTCTCTGTGGGTCTCCATGTATCTCTATGGGTCTCTGTAGGCCTCTATGCGTTTCGAGTATTTAGGATGCTTCTATAAATTCCCACACGGTGATTATGATGATACCTGCCACTTCGTAGAGCAGCTGGCATTTGTGATGGCCAGGTTGCTTCTGAAAAAGAGCCGCTACACGGCAGCTCAGTAGTGGGGCCTTACTTGGTAAAATAAACATAGTTTAGTGTTAGTACGAGTCTCGATAAGTGTGGGTTTCCATCTGGATCTCTCTGGGGTCTCCATGTACCTCTATGAGTCTCTGTGAGCCTCTATGCATTTCGAGTATTTGGATGCTTCCACAAATTTGCGCACTGTGACAAGGATGATGATACCCGCCACTTGGTTGGGCTGCTATCATTTGCGAAGACCAGGTCGCTTCCGACAAAGATCTCATAACATAGCAGCTCAGCGCTGGGGCATTACAGCTGGTAACAGGGCGCAATTAAAGAGGCGGTATCGGGAACTCTGGCCGTTAGTCTTGAAAGAGGTACAGATGGACCCACACTCTACGTCCTGGCGATTGATTAACTGTGGTGGAATAATCGCAGTGATATAATGATGTTTTCCCCCCTTTGCCCCATTGTGACATCAGAATCTTCTCTGTCTCTCTCTGTCTCTCTGTACTTCCTTCTCACGGTCCCAATGCCGTGTTGGGACCTTTCTTGCACCCCACGACGGCAATTAACGTCCCCTGTACGTTAGCCAGCACTGCACCGTAGACTCAACACTATTCATAGGCCCAACACTGCACAATAGACTCAACACTGTCCATAGACTTAGCACTGCACCATAGACTCAACACTGCACCATAGACTCAACACTGTCCATAAACTCAGCACTGCACCATAGACTCAACACTGCACCATAGACTCAACACTACCGATAGACTCAACACTGCACCATAGACTCAACACTGCACCATAGACTCAACACTGCACCATAGACTTAACACTGCACCATAGATTCAGCACTGCCCCTGTACATGAAGAAGTCCACCCTCCTTAACTCCCTTCCGTTTCACTCTCCCCAAGCCGTTCCTCTTCCCTTCCCTTCGCCCCCCTCCACTCCGTCCCGTCTCTCCCCCACAGCCCACTCATGACCGTTTTTAAACTCTTTTATGAGATCACCCTGAGCTAAGGCTCCTTATATACATTAATAAATAAGATTAAAATATAAGAATAATCGTCTTATTTGAATACTCAATGGCTGGGAGAATCATGATATATTACCGGTTTGTTATTCTTAGGTTTTTTCCGGTAAAGTCACGTAGGTAAAACATCAAAATTAATGAAAATAAAATAAAATAAAACAAAAATCACGACGTTTCGGAGGCAACACAAGTCTCCGTCATCAGGTGGGACCGTCACAGCCGAATTAGCTGCATCATTACCGGTTTGATTGATGCTAATCAAGGGTGTAGTTTTTTTAATGTGTTATTGCATTATGTAAATCTATATATGTCCGTAATCTAAGTGGAATTATGATGGTCTATTATACATGTGTAGTGGTGATACGCGCTGGGTGTATATGTCGTGTGCCAGCGCGTATGTACGGGTGTGTGTGTGGTGACGCGCGCTGACGGGGAGGAGCAGGCGTCAGTGCGCGGGTGGGGGTAGTGCTGCTGATTGGCTGTGTGCCGGTGACGCGCCCAGAGGGAGTGATCGGGTAGCAGCGCGGTGTGATTGGTCGGGGAGTGGAAACACGCGCTGAGCGGAACCGGATCGTAGGGATAGCGCGTGGGGATTGGGTAACTGAGGAGCGGTGCCGACGTTGAGGTCCGCATCCGCTCCGTCTGCCGGGAAGAAGGGGTATATAAGGTGATGCACAGAGGAGCAGGGGCGGAAGTGGAACCATCTAAGAATGAAGACGAAGGTGCAGAGATAGAGCCGGGAGAGGAGAGTAATGGAGGGTAGAGGAGAGTAAGGTATAAGTGTGTAGCCAGCGAGATAGAACGGTCTACACGAGCTGAGTAATGTATAGTGTGTAGCCAGCGAGATAGAACGGTCTACACGAGCTGAGTAATGTATAGTGTGTAGCCAGCGAGATAGAACGGTCTACACGAGCTGAGTAATGTATAGTGTGTAGCCAGCGAGATAGAACGGTCTACACGAGCCGAGTATGCATACGGTGTAGCCAGCGAGAGAGGAAGGTCTGCACGAGCCGAGTATGCATACGGTGTAGCCAGAGGGAGAGATGCAAAGTCTACACGAGGCGAGTGGAGAGTGTAGCAGAGGCGCAGAGTCTACACGAGGCGAGAGAGGAGTGTAGCCGAGGCGCGGAGTCTACACGAGGCACAGAGAGCCGGCAGCACAGAGTCCAGAGTTAAGAGAAGCGCATTGTGGAGAAGAGAGGCCACGCGTTGTATTGTTACAAGTCAAGATTTAATAAAAGAAGTGTGTTCCCGTCAAGGAGTTTCCTGCCGTCATTTTCCAATACTTCATCTGGCGTCAGAAGTGAAACGGGCTTCCAAGTATGGAGACGAGGAAGACCCGTAGGACCCACGGGATTGACCGCGAGGAAGACCTGGACGACTCGGGGCCGCTGGTGGCGGGGGGTGAGGAAGAGGACTTGCCCACGCTGCAGGGTCCGTCGACGGCGCCGGCCGAGCGACCGGGGACAGACGCCGGGCTTCGTGAGGCGCACTCCCGACTGGCGGAGCTGCTGCTCGCCGCCGCGTCCATCTTGGCGGAGATCAGCTCGTCGGGAGGAGCGGGGACGGTGGGGGACATTTTACAAGGTCGCCCCGCAGATTCCTGCCAAAACGAATGGGGGATTCCCGCCATTGCGCCTGGGCCTACTTTTGGCGGGAACGGCGAGCGCCACGTGGTGGTGGGTTCCCAAGCGCGCGCATCGACGTCATCAGCGCGCGAGGGGGTCCGCCATCTTACGTCTGCTGCTGGAGCCGCCATCTTAGACACCGACGGACAGGCGGAGAGGAACCACGAGGCGGATGACTTCATTTTTCAGCAGCGCCTGCCCACGTTGTCAGCCTTCAAGGCGGAAGGCGGAGACTGGGGCCAATTTCAGCGAAGGTTTTTGGCGCATCAAGAGATGTCAGCGTGGTCCGATGCTACGGCGCTGCGGGCATTGCCCGCCATGCTGGACGACGATGCGCTCGCGGCCTTCAGGGCTGCACGGAAGTCGGACCGCTCCACGCTGAAGGATGCGCTGGGTTTGTTGGCCAGGGTCTACGGGCCTCCCTCTACGTGCCGCCATCTGTTCTACGCAAGACGGAAAGCGGCCACGGAGACCGCGCTGGCCTATCGCACGGCGTTGCTGGCTCTTGCTGATGCTGCGTTCCCTCGGATGGACGAGGAGGGCCAAGACGCGATGGTTTTGGAGCAGCTGCTCAAGTTGGCGCAGGACCTGGGGGTCCCTATCAACACAGCTGACGAGATTGATATTTCTTCTTTGAGAGTCGCCACGAGTATTCAAGCGCACGAGGCCCTGCAACGGAAGCAAGGCGTTGGTTGCAACGCTGCTGTCGTCGCAGCCCCGGGTTTGGTGGTCGCCGAACCCCAAGTCGTCAGCCCACGAGAGGAGGCGTTCGCCACGGGACGACCAGGGGACTGGAGGCCGGGGGCCCGGTCGCCTCTGCGATCGGGCCGAAAGTCGGAGCAACCAAGATCTACTCCGACCCTCGTCACGTGCTATAACTGCGGCCTCCGGGGCCACGTGGCGTCCGGGTGCCGCGCTCCGCGGCAGCGCGCCATGGGAGCTCGGCTGGACGACGACCGAGAGCCCAAGTCATCTCTACAATCCCCGGCAAGTCGCGGCACCTCACACGCTCGGCCTGGTTATTCGGCACACATGGGACGCCGCGTTGCGGCGGAGGAGGGCCAGTTAAGGTTCGGGGATTCGGTTCGGCGAGGGGGGTTCGGCCGGGACCAGGGAGACATTGAATGGGCGGAATTGGGGCATAGAATGGTGGCTGCTTCGGCGGGTTCGTCCGTTGTTACGGGATCTATTGATGGGGTTGAGATTAGGGTGTTAGTGGACACGGGGGCATCGGCAACTATTATATCGGACCTCATTTATAATATTCTTCCGGTCCAATGTCGTCCGCTGCTTCCAGTGGATGTGCCATTTTACGCCGCTAATGGGGGATCGTTGGGCATTATCGGTCAGGTTAGGGCGTCCATTTGCATTGGAGATATCAAATTGTCGGGACCCGTTTTCGTTTCGTCTTCTTTGGCAGTTCCGTGTCTTTTGGGCACTGACTTTTTGGCTAAAATGCCCATTAAAATTCTTATCGATCAACGATGCATTGAACTGCCATCGGGTCGCCGGATTTCATTTTTGACGGGCCCTACTGACATTCGGACGGCGTGCGCTACGATACAAGCGGTGGCGACGCAGACAGTGCAAGTGCCCCCGGGTTCACAGATGTTGATTCCCCTCCGGTTGCGGAAACCATGGGTGAGGGAGGCTTCGGGACAGAGTATGCTTTTGGGTCCTTCTAACAAGGCTGTCGGGGGTCTTGAGTTATCGGTGGCTCACACTTTGGTGCGGGCTGACAGGGATCCGTTTGTGATGGTTTTGAACGCGGGGTCGCGACCAGCTGTCATTCCGCAGGGCACCGTGCTGGCTCACGCGGCGCAGGTCCCTGGGGATGATGGGTTGGTTGCGCAGGTGGGCTCGAGCCCCGCGCGGGACGTTGAGCCAAGGGAAGACCTTGAGTGGGTCCATTCGTTATGTGCCGCCTCGGACGATTTGTCGGCGGCGCAGTTGGGTGCGCTGCGCGAGTTGCTCATTGAATTCTCTGATGTATTCAGTAAACATAAGTATGACATTGGGTGCACGGATTTGTTGCACCATCACATTGAAACGGGCGATGCGGCGCCGGTCAGGCTAAATCCCTTCCGACTGAGTCCCGTGGAGAAGGAACATGTTCAGTCGGCTGTTAACGATATGCTAGAAGCCGATATTATTTCGCCCTCCTCTAGCCCGTGGGGAGCGCCTATTGTGCTGGTTAAGAAGCAGGACGGGTCCCTGCGATTCTGCGTTGATTTCCGTCGCCTGAATAAGATCTCTGTGGCTGACGCGTATCCGCTCCCCAGGATGGATGAGTCCCTCGATGCATTGTCTGGTGCGCGATATTTTTCGACTCTTGATTTGTTATCGGGGTTTTGGCAGTTGCCGCTCGACGAAGAGTCGAAACCTAAGACAGCATTTCGGACTCCAGGGGGGCTGTTCCAGTTTAACCGGTTACCCATGGGACTTCACTCCTCTCCAGCGACGTTTCAGCGACTTATGGAGCTGGTTTTGTCGGGCTTGCAGTGGGATACATGCTTGATTTATATGGACGATGTCATTGTTTTCAGTAAAACGTTTGAGGAACACCTCCGGCGATTGAGAGGGGTGTTCTTGCGAATGCGATCGGCTAAGTTGAAATTTAAACCGGCCAAATGTCACCTCCTTCGTAGGTCCGTTAGATACTTGGGTCACATTGTCGATTCGTCGGGGATCTCCACCGATCCCGCGAAGACGGATTGTGTCGGTTCGTGGCCGACACCTACGTCCGTTTCCGACGTGCGTAGTTTCATCGGGTTTGCTTCTTATTATCGGCGGTTCGTTGAGCACTTCGCCACTATTGCAAAACCCTTGCACGCTCTAACGGCGAAGGGAGTGAAGTTCAAATGGGGACCGGAGGAGGAGGCCGCGTTTCGCTCCCTCCGGGACGCCTTGGTGGGTGCCCCACCCTTGTGTTATCCCGATTTTGCCAGTCCCTTTTTGCTGGACACGGATGCTAGCAACACGGGCATTGGGGGGGTGCTATCCCAAGTCGTTGGGGGTGTCGAAAGAGTTGTCGCCTACGGTAGTAGGGTGTTGTCTCCGGCGGAGCAGCGCTACTGTGTCACCCGTCGCGAGCTGCTTGCCATTGTTTTTTTTGTGCAGCAGTTTAGGCCATATCTTTATGGTCGTCACTTTACAGTCCGAACGGACCACGCGGCGCTACAGTATTCATTGAGGGTCGCCCAGCCCTCGGGCCAGTTGTCGCGTTGGTTGGAAGTCCTCCAGGACTATCAGTTTACGACTACGTACCGTAAGGGGTTGCGACACACGAATGCCGATTGCTTGTCGCGGTTGTTGCCTTGTGATGAATGCGCGTGTTTGTCGGGATCGGCGCGCTGTAAACCGACGCTTGCGGGGGAGATGGGGGCACTGGCTGCGACAGCGGGCGCACCGATCGGGGATGATTCCACTGCCTCTCAGGGTCGGGACTCGCTGCTCTCGCTGTCGCTCAGCGAATGGGGCCGCCTCCAGATGGCGGACAGCTCGCTGCTAGCATTGCGCCGCAAGGTTGGGGGTCCCGAGGGGGACCAGGAGCGTACCGGCTCCTATGTACTTGAGCGGGGCGTGTTATTGAAATGGGACAGTTTGTCCCGGCGGAACGCACTCGTGGTGCCTTCCGCTGTGAGGGGGAGGGTTGTCTTGGCGGCACACGAACGCCTCTTGCACTTGGGAGTTAACAAGACGCTTGCCCTGCTTCAGCGTGACTATTACTGGCCGGGAATGGGAAGTGATGTGGTGCATATTCTGAAGGGGTGCGTTGAGTGCGCCAGGCGTAAACCACCGGCCGTGGCAGCTAATCCACCGCTGCAATCTATTCAGGTCTCGCGTACCAACGAGCTCGTTGCACTCGATATTTTGGGGCCCTTCCCAGTCACGCCGAGAGGGAATAAATATTTGTTAGTGGGGGTCGAATACTTTACCCGATGGCCTATGGCGTGGCCTCTCGCTAACCAGTCGGCAGCGGCTGTGACGGATGCCTTCGTCCAGGGCTATGTCCTGGACAAGGGGGCTCCCGAACGCCTGCTGACCGACCAAGGTAAAAATTTTTCGAGTAAATTGTTGCAAGAGGTGTGCGATCTGTTGGGTACCAAGAAGGTGCGTACCTCCCCGTACCACCCGCAGACTGACGGGATGGTGGAGAGACTCCACAAAACCTTGACTTCCATGCTGTGCCAGCAGGTGTGCGAGGCACATGTAGATTGGGACCTGCAGGTCCCGGGAGTCCTTGCTGCGTATAGAATGGCCCCCCATGCAGCTACGGGGTTTTCCCCATTCTATTTGATGTACGGTCGGGAAGCTGACCCGCCAATAGAAACGCAACTTGGCCTGTCCGCTCCACGAACTAATTCTAATTTGGCAGAACATATTAAGTTTAATATTCACAAGCTGACAGAGGCGAGGGAGGCCGCGCGGCTTAATTCGCGGGCTCGCCAAATTGCTAATGAACGGTTGCGGGCACGGAAGGTGTCCATGCACGAATGGAAACCAGGTGACAGGGCCTGGCTGCATTGCCCTCAGGCACCCTTGGCTACGTCGCCTAAATTGTTGAGACCGTGGAGGGGACCCGTGGAGGTCGTGCGCGTTGCACGGCCCCAGTGCGTTCAGATAAAGTGGGGAAAGCGCCGGTGGTACGTTCACCCCTCCCGACTGAAACCGTTCTCGCCTCCATATGGCCTCCCCTTGTGTCGTGATGGCCGGGCGGGTGACGTGACCGGCGACCCAGAGGGGGAAATGTCTCTGCCTGATCCACACGTATTTTCGCCTGATCTGCTCCCAGGTGTCTCGGAACTGACAGCTGCCGATCACCGGCGGCCGGATCTCCGCGGCGGGGCCGGCCCTTTCAGGCCCGTTCCGCGCCGTCTGGAGCAGCCGGAACCGCCGGACGGTCGTCAGTGTCCCGCCCCATACGATGGACCAGCCAGACGGACTCGCGCCAGGTCGTGCTACTTTGCATGACCTGCCTCGTGAGGAGTCGGGGCAGTCGGAGCGCCTCGTCACTGCGTGTAGTCGCAGGGACGTGGGGCGCGTTCGTTTCGAATTTGCTCGTATCGTGTTATTGTTGACTTTTCGGGTTCATTGTCAATCTGTACATAGTTATTCTTGTTGTTGTTGTTGTTGTTGTTGTGTTATGTTACGGGGCACACTCGGGGGGTTACGGGGTTTTTTTTGTTGGTTGTCGTTTTATCGTCGCGGTTGGTTGTTGTTAGCAGCCGGGCCGGCTGCGAGCTATGTGGGAGGGGGTGATGTAGTGGTGATACGCGCTGGGTGTATATGTCGTGTGCCAGCGCGTATGTACGGGTGTGTGTGTGGTGACGCGCGCTGACGGGGAGGAGCAGGCGTCAGTGCGCGGGTGGGGGTAGTGCTGCTGATTGGCTGTGTGCCGGTGACGCGCCCAGAGGGAGTGATCGGGTAGCAGCGCGGTGTGATTGGTCGGGGAGTGGAAACACGCGCTGAGCGGAACCGGATCGTAGGGATAGCGCGTGGGGATTGGGTAACTGAGGAGCGGTGCCGACGTTGAGGTCCGCATCCGCTCCGTCTCCCGGGAAGAAGGGGTATATAAGGTGATGCACAGAGGAGCAGGGGCGGAAGTGGAACCATCTAAGAATGAAGACGAAGGTGCAGAGATAGAGCCGGGAGAGGAGAGTAATGGAGGGTAGAGGAGAGTAAGGTATAAGTGTGTAGCCAGCGAGATAGAACGGTCTACACGAGCTGAGTAATGTATAGTGTGTAGCCAGCGAGATAGAACGGTCTACACGAGCTGAGTAATGTATAGTGTGTAGCCAGCGAGATAGAACGGTCTACACGAGCTGAGTAATGTATAGTGTGTAGCCAGCGAGATAGAACGGTCTACACGAGCCGAGTATGCATACGGTGTAGCCAGCGAGAGAGGAAGGTCTGCACGAGCCGAGTATGCATACGGTGTAGCCAGAGGGAGAGATGCAAAGTCTACACGAGGCGAGTGGAGAGTGTAGCAGAGGCGCAGAGTCTACACGAGGCGAGAGAGGAGTGTAGCCGAGGCGCGGAGTCTACACGAGGCACAGAGAGCCGGCAGCACAGAGTCCAGAGTTAAGAGAAGCGCATTGTGGAGAAGAGAGGCCACGCGTTGTATTGTTACAAGTCAAGATTTAATAAAAGAAGTGTGTTCCCGTCAAGGAGTTTCCTGCCGTCATTTTCCAATACTTCACATGTAGTGTTTGGCGATCTGTTGCCTAGCGGCTGCCACTGATACGCTGCGCCTGTGATGCTGGCTGGGCCACGTGGATCCGAGTGAAGTCACGAATTATGATCCAGTAGTGGAATCTCTGTGGACACCATCTGGAATGTTTAACACGCAGGAGGCTTCCGTGACCAATATTATTCATAATATTCACAACATTCACAACACTTACTCAGATGTGAATTTCTACTCCATTTATTTCGAAGCGAAGGCGAGTTTGCAATCATTCCTGCGTTTGCTATCGATGTCAATGAGTCGCAAGCGGACAAAGTTTTGAGTTGTGTTGGTCTCAATCTCAACGAACCTGGGTTTTGTTTTTGTTCCCACAGTCAACTTTATTACATTGCTGCTTTGTCAAGATGCAAAAGTTCCACACAACATCAAAGTGTCGATTCAATAAAACAAAAAAATTCACCCTCAAGGAAACATTTTTGGGGAGATGATTGTAAATATTACAACCAAATGTGATATATATATGTAGAGATACATATTTGATTAAATATATTCAATACAATATTTAAATTTCAGTTTTTTTCATTACATTATTTTTTTTATGAAGCGGTCATATCGCAGGGACTTACTCGAGTTATAATAATAAGTTTTAAAAATAAGATAACAATTTGCCAACTTATCCGCATACTCTATGGCGAGGAGAATCATGATGATTTTCATTGTTTGATTGACGCTAATCAATGGTGTACATATCCAAAATCCTCGTGGAAATATAATTGTTTGTGGACATATAAAAGCGACGACATGTGAAAAAAACATCCACATGAAACTGTTTAATTTTGATGTACATATACAGGGGCTCCTCTACTTACAAACGAGTTAGGCTTCAGAGGTCTGTTCTGAAATCAATTGGTTCGTAAGTCCAAAATGTGTTGTACGGCATGCACGCTAAACACGAGGAATTACTTTTAAAGTTGTACGATCTCCTGTAGATGCGACCGGCTACCCGTACTCGGCCAGGTACGGGTACCCGTTTGCGACCCTGGTACGGCCGGGTACGGGTAGACCGTGAGTCACTGGTGAGTAACCGTTTGTCACTCATTTCCCAACGTCTTGTCTCTTCTCACAATTCAAGTTCCTAGAATCAACCCACCCGCGCCTGCAACATGGCTTCATCCCAGAGGTCGCAATCAGATACCCGATACCCGGGTATGGCCGGGTAGCCGTTTGCAACCCTGGTGCGGCCGGGTACGGGTAAGGAATCAAAACCCGTTTGCGACCTCTGCCCCATAGCAACAAGCCGTGCGTGTCGTGACTTGTGGACCACCCCCCATAGCAACAACCGCCATCGCCATGCCAGCAGGTGGCGCGCGTGCACCGCAATGGCGGTCCGCGTAAGTTCGCGTGGTTGACGCAGCGCCTCGTCCATTCGTCGGTCTCGTCCATTCGTCTGTCTCGTTGCGATTTTTGATGACAGACGTTGAGATCGCGATTTGATTTGCGATAAAAACGAAGTGTAAAGTCAATCTTCAGTTCAAAATTCGTAGATTTTAAACACGTGATGGAGCACTTACAACGTGATACCATCAAAATATGAACCGCTCTATGTATTCTAATGCAAGGATGAGAACTTAAAAGATACGAATTGCTTCCAACGTGTATTTATTAAAATGTTATAATTGAAACAGAACCATCAAACATAGAACAATTGTTAAGTTAAATCAATAAAGTTATAATTATAACAAAATAAAAAATTCCAATAAGAAAGTAAAAGGACTTTTAAAATCGCAGCCTTTACGATTTGCTAATCGCGTCGTTTTAAATTTCGATTTCGATTTGAAATCGATTAATCGTTCAGCCCTGATGTCCAGTAGAGTTATCGGAGGGTCTAAAGATCGCCACTGGGGATACAAAGGCGGCGTGGTGCTGGTAGCCGCCCACCCCCTCTGTGTGTGCCACAGTGCCGGTTGCCTTTATCGGCGCTGCAACTGCTCGCTACTAACACGACACTTGCGTGTAGACTATTCTCCATCTGTTCCACTCTCACTCACCCCACTCACTCACCCACTCGCTCACTCCCCAACTCATTCACTCACCCTACCACTCACCCACATACTCACTCAGCCACCCACTCACACACCTACTCACCTACTCACCCAGCCACTCACAGACCCACCACCCATTCACCCACTTACTCACTCACTCACCCCACCCACCCACCCACTCACCCACCCACCCACTCACCCACCCACTCAGGGGCGGTTTCTTCATTGGGGCGATTGGGCGACGCACCACCAATGTCATTGAACCACAGAGTCACGCTAGCCGTCACTGTCAGCCTCTGGATATAGTCCAATCAGCGTCATGTCACGTTCTGTGGAGTACCGCCTCTTTTTGGGCGATTTCACTCCGGCTGAGAATCGCCCCGAGTGGCCCCATAGACTTACATTGAAAGATGTTTTTTTTCGAACGGCGGGCGCTCCAATGCATTCTCTATGGCTTCCGGGAGGGCATGCACTAACGTGCTTACGTCATCATACGTGCTAACGTCATCATACGTAAGCACGTTTCATCCAACAATATAATTTATCGCCACCTAGTGGAATCTTTAATAAAATAAACTTGAGATGGTTTGTTTTAATAGTGAGTATAGAAACAAACAAGATGTATTGTAAGAGTCACTTTATTTTTCATTAATATTAAAGAAGTGAAGTTGCCTTTACATGCTTAAGCTGTTAATTTATCCATTGCATGGGTGGACCTTATCCTTATCAATCATCCAGACATTTGCCCCCCCTGAGAGATTTTGCAGGAGCCGCCACTGCACCCACTCATCCACTCACCCACTTACCCACCCACCCACTCACCCACTTACCCACCCACTCACTCCCCCACTCATTGACTCACCCAACCATTCACCCGCGTACTCACTCAGCCACCCGCTCACTCACATAATCACTCACCCACTCACCAACCCACCCATTCACCTACTCACCAAATCACTTACCCTTCCACCTACTCACCCACTTACTCACTCACGCACTCACGCACTCATTCACTCACCCATCCACTCACCCACCCACCTAATCACTTACCCACCCACCCACTCACACACTTACTCACTCCCTTACTCATTCACTCACCCAACCACTCACCCACGTACTCATTCACCCACCCGCTCACCCACCTACTCACTCCTCTACTCACCCAACCCCTCACCCATTCATTCACTCACCCACCAACTCATCCACTTACTCACTCACCCACCTACTCACCCACCCCCTCACTCACTCGCCCACCTACTCACCCACCTACGAACTCACCTACTCACCCACCCCCTCACCCACCCCCTCACACACTCACCCACCCACCCCCTCACCCACTCACTCACTCGCACACTCACGCACTCACTGGCTACCAACAGCACTTGTCCCTTGACATTCTGTTACAGGGCTACACGGGGGAGATCTTTGTCTTTGTAACAATGTGGGGAGCGGTGGCGCAGCAGTTAGCATGCTGCAATTACGCACACAATCCTGGCAATACCCGAGTTCGATTCCCGCTCACAGTCACCAGGCGAGGTAGTCAACATCTCCTAGCCACCGTGATGATGATGAGAGAGAGACCCAAACTCCAAATATACAGCAGCAGGCATCGTCAGGGTCGGGATCGAACCCACGACCTCCTGTACACCAGGCGAGGTAGTTAACATCTCCGGGAATCGAACTTGGAGTTGCCTCTGCCGGCTTCGCAGCGCCACCGCTCCCAACCCCATTTTAAAACCGCCCCCCCCCAAAGACAAAGATGCCCCATGTAGTCTCTAGCACACAGTTGGGGCAAGTGCTGTGAGTAGCGAGCACCTTTACACAGACAAAGATCCCCCGTGTAGCCTCTAGCACACAGTTGGGGCAAGTGCTGTGAGTATCAAAAACAAAGACAAAGATGCCCCGTGTAGTCTCTAGTACACAGTTGGGGCAAGTGCTGTCAGTAGCAAAAACAAAGACAAAGATGCCCCGTGTAGTCTCTAGCACACAGTTGGGGCAAGTGCTGTCAGTAGCGAGCGATGGCGTGAGAATGCGAGTGAGTGAGTGGGTGAGGGGGTGGGTGAGTGAGTAGGTGAGTGACTGAGTGAGGGGGTGGGTGAGTAGGTGAGTGAGGGGTTGGGTGAGTGAGGGGGTGGGTGAGTAGGTGAGTGAGTCGGTGTGTGAGTGAGTAGGTGAGTGAGTCGGTGGGTGAATGAGTCGGTGGGCGAGTGAGGGGGTGGGTGAGAAGGTGAGTGAGTCAGTGGGTGAGTGTGGGTGTGGGTGAGTAGGAGTGTGACTCGGTAGATGAGTGAAGGGGTAGGTGAGTAGGTGAGTGAGTAGGTGAGTGAGTTGGTGTGTGAGTGAGGGGGTGGGTGAGTGAGTCGGTGGGTGAGGGTATGGGCGAGTAGGTGAGTGAGTCGGTGGGTGAGTGAGGGTATGGGTGAGTAGGTGAGTGAGGGGTGGGTGAGTAGGTAAGTGAGTCGGTGGGTGAGTGAGGGTGTGGGTGAGTAGGTGAGTGAGAGGGTGGGCGAGTGAGGGGGTAAGTGAGTTGGTGAGTGAGTCGGTAGGTGAGTGAGGGGTTGGGTGAGAAGGTGAGTGAGGGGGTGGGTGAGTAGGTGAGTGAAGGGGTGGGTGAGTAGGAGAGTGACTCGGTAGATGAGTGAAGGGGTGGGTGAGTAGGTGGGTGAGTAGGTGAGTGAGTCGGTGGGTGAGTGAGGGGGTGGGTGAGTAGGTGAGTGAGTCGGTGGGTGAGTGAGGGGGTGGGTGAGTAGGTGAGTGAGTCGGTGGGTGAGTGAGGGGGTGGGTGAGTAGGTGAGTGAGTCGGTGGGTGAGTGAGGGGGTGGGTGAGTAGGTGAGTGAGTCGGTGGGCGAGTGAGGGGGTGGGTGAGTAGGTGAGTGAGTCGGTGGGTGAGTGAGGGGGTTGGTGAGTTGGTGAGTAAGGGGGTGGATGAGGTGGTGAGCGTGGAACAGATGGAGATTAGTCCACACACATGAGTGCTGTTGGTAGCGAGTAGCAGCTGTAGCAGTGCCTAACAAGGTCTGGCACGGCACACGAGGGGGTGGGTGGCCAGCACCACGCCCGGCCGCCTTTGTCTCACCAAGTGGCGATGTTTACTACACACCGCACCAGGTACTCATTTGAGGCTGAGTCGACCTAGGGGAGGCCCACGACCGGTTCAGATAATCGCCAGTGGTGTTAGCCGTGAGTTGGAATCGAACTCAGGTCGCCAGGTTCGTAGCGCAGCGTAGCGCTAACCACTACACTACCGCTCCCCACACACCCACTCACACACAACAACAACAACAACCGCCATTCGCCATTAAGTGGCGGTGACGTCACCACGACGCTTGTGCCAGGCCATGTGCACCTTGAGGCCAGGGTGCACATGGCCTGGCACACACACATCCACACTCACACACATCCACACACACACATCCACACACATCCACACTGACTCACACACACACACACTGACACACACACACGTGCACTGACAAAGCGTGCCGTTTCTGATAAGGCGGCTCAGTCAATCTACTTGAAAGTGAGTGAGAGAGAAAGAAATAGAGAAGATAACAAAAATGCCTCAAATATAGCACCACCACCACCACAATCTTTCCCAACCGTTGTAACCCCCCCCATCCCCAGAAACTGATAATCACAGTCCGTTGTGTAACCCACGCCACCACCACCCAAAGACAACTGGTGAGCGAATTAGATTTTTTTGTTATCTGCACAGAAGTCCACAGCGAAGGGGCAATATAAAGTGGACTTCGTGGTCCGGCACGTTTGAGGGTCAAACAGGGGCAGGCATCGGCAGCTGCGCCGTCAGCCTGCACGCGTGTGAGGTCATAGTCCGTAGCCTCGGCACTGAGACCCATAGACACAGCACTGAGACCCATAGACTCAGCACAGAGACCCATAGATTCAGCACTGAGACCCATAGACTCAGCACAGAGACCCATAGACTCAGCACTGAGACCCATAGATTCAGCACTGAGACCCATATGCTCGGCACTGCACCATAGTCTCATCACTGAGACCCATAGACTTAACACGAAGATTTAAAGACTCAGAACTGCACCATAGACTCGGCATTGAGACCAATAGACTCAGCACTGAGACCCATATATTCGGGACTGAGACTCACAGACTTGGCACTGAGACCCATAGACCCAGCACTGCACCATAGACTAAGCACTCCCCACAGACTGAGCACTGCAGCATACACACCTAACACCTCACAGCGTACACCACACACACCGCACACTCCCACACACACACCCAAACACACCACACAAACACCCTAAACACACACACACCACACAACACAAACCCCACACACACACCCAAACACACCACACAGTCACCCTACACACACACTACACACACACCCCACACACACCACACAAAACACCACACAACACACAAACCTAAACACGCCACAGAGACACCCTACACACACCACACACACCCCACACACACCACACAACACACACCCCACACACACCCAAACACACCACATAGACACCACACACACACCCCACTCACACACCACACAACACACCACACACACACCACACACACATCCAAACACACCACACAGACACCACACACACCACACAACACACCACACACACCACACACACACCCCACACACAACACACCACACACACCACAACCCACACACTCCACACAACACCCCACGCAACGCACCAGACACACCACACTACAAATATGGGACCTTGGTCTTCGCATGTTATTGTTCATTCACGTTTCGAACGACCCTCGGCAGAATCCCGAGTTTGGACGGACGCTGCTGAGGTTGACGACTCGGCTCGTTCGCGTCCTCGCATTTGCGCGGCAGATTTTTTGGTGCCACCCTGGATAATAATAGCCCGTGTCTCCTGAATGTTGGGCCACGCTGTATAATAATATCCCTGTGTGTCCTGACTTTTGGGCCACCCTGTATAATAAACACATTCATGGGGAGGGAGCTGGTAGGAACGTTGGGTTGCTCGGTCAATGGCCAGGGTCAACGGCGGCGTGGTGTATTCCGTAAATATGGCCGACTGTGAGGGCGGGCACAAGCCGGCGTGAGTAGGTTAAACGTTGAGTTTTATAAGGGCACCACGGGGTGACCAGCCCCTCCCCACCCAGCCCTACCCTCCCCACCCAGCCCCTCCCCACCCTGCCCTCCCAGCCCCTCCCCACTCTCCGCTCCCCACCCACCCCCATCTTCCCCACCCAGCCCCTCCCTGCACGACGGACGGACGGACACAATAATCCGCTGTGGGTTGGTGTAACCAGGAGGTTCCTACTAGTATTATCCTGTGTCTCCTGAATTTTGGGCCATCCTGTATAATAAGAATAACCCCTATGTGACTTTTGGGTAAATGGATGAGCGAGTGGGTGCGTGAGTAAGTGGGTGAGTGGGCAAGTGAGCGAGTGGGTGATCGAGTTGGTGAGTGAGTTACTTTGTGAGCGAGTGGTTGAGTGAGTGGGTGAGTGAGTGGGTAAGTTGATGAGCGAGTGGGTGAGCGAGTACGTGAGTGGCTGAGTGGCTAAAATCAAGTGACGAATTGGCATGTTCTGTTTATGTGCCAACCCTTACGAGTTGGCTGTGTCGGGTGGTGGCAGGTTTAACGCCCCAACATTTATATATTTAAGCGATCTAACCACCAAAATAATAACCTCTACTGTGGATTTCGTATTATGTGCGTGTGCGGTGATTTCTTTTAACTGTCTTATTGGCAGGTCGCCCCTCGCAAAATAGGTTTTGAACATCAATAATTAATTTATTTATGTTTGACCTGCTTAAATAAAGGTGACGTAAAGAAACCCCGCCGTGCTCCTTTCACGAGTGGACTGGGTGCTATCTTACACCGGCGGTGGCTTCTTCTTAACCTGGGGTGCACCACGCCATCTCCTAAAGGGCGAGACGTGGCCAGATTTTTGTTTTTTAGAAGGCAAATCAAACGAAACGCACAAATGAAGAACGGGGCACGTTATGTTACAACTGTGTGTTTATTGACATTATTACAAAAAATTTTAACAATTCAGAATCGGTGAGGTGTTACGTAGGCTGCCAGTAAAACGTTGAGAACCACTGCACTACACTATGCACTTCACTAGACACTACACTGTATACTACACTACACGCTACACTATAGACTACACTACCCTATTCACTACACTATACACGTTAAGAACCATCCCCTCTCTTCTTGGTTCTTTCGGTAACGTCACGTAGAAGGGAAGTAATAAAATAATAAAAATGAAACATAATAAAATAATTCTCACGAAGTTTCGGCCACAACGCAAGCAGCCGTCCTCAGGTGAAACCAGGTCTGTCGAGGCGACAGCATCTGTCGCCTCGACAGACCTGGTTTCACTGCTTGCGTTGTGGCCGAAACGTCGTGAGAATTATTTTATTATGTTTTATTTTTATTATTTTATTACTTCCCTTCTACGTGACTTTACCGAAAGAACCAAGAAGATGAATCCCTGCAGTCACGAAAGCTTTAAATCGAAACCATCCCCCTGTCTCTACACGGTACAGGAACGGAACAAAAAAAAAAGGCTCACCCTTTCACCCGCCGTCGAAAATTTTCCTATCGACCCGACGCCTACTCGATTCCGTCAGCGGGTCAGCCCCGGTCTTATCTAATCTGCCACGGAAATTTATACTGTGAGGGGGTTGGGTAGGGGGGTCTTAAACAGGGCACTTCGCACAGCATCAACAGCGGCGCAAGAACACGCGTGCACGTGCCCGTGTGCGTGCATTCGTTCATGAATGTAATGGCGGGGGGGGTGGGGGTGGGGTGACGGAGTTCGGTCAAAAAACAAAATGGCCCCCACCTCACCCGGTGGTGCCGGACGGTGAGGTTGTGGTGAGTGAGAGCCACGCCATGGCGGGCGCGGGTGGACAGGCAATTCCAGTATCGGCTGTAGCCATGCCCTCCATTCTTTACGCTTGCATGTGGAACGTGGACCCCGCCAATGGAACATCTTCACTGGTTAGAAACATTAAAGCTGGCCTGCCTACGATCCATCCTGGGTTTAACCAGGCCGGATTGTGTGAGGAGCTCACAAATCCTTAAAAGATCTTGACAAAGTCCCATCGGTGAGCTCCTCCGGCAGGCAAGGCTGCGTTGGCTGGGCCATATAACCCGCATGGCCAGCCACCGCATGCATAGACAGCTTTTGTTCGTCGGGATATCGGGGGCTAAATAGGCACGGCACGGGCTGGAGAAGAGATGGAGTGACGTGGTATAAGAGGATGTGGGGCTGAGTGGACTTGCCAATGACTGGTACCAGCGGTGTCAATATCTGCTTCTATGGAGGAGGCTCTTGAAGGATGCTGCTACTGGGCAATTGGAGGCAGTCACCCTCCAGCAACAACGGAGGGCGGAGGAGCGACGCTCGCAACAACGAGCGGAGCACCGAGCAGCTAAAGTGCAACGAGTTGGCACAGTAGGGGGCACAGGTAGTGGTGCGTCTCAGTCAGTCGACCCATTGCACCTGCAGGGTCTGGCCCGAAACCTCCTACCAGCGGGCATTCGGCACTTCACGTGGCCTTAAAGTGCACACAGCCTGGCACAAGCGGCGTCATAGTGACGTGACCGACACTTAGTGGCAAATGGCAGCTGTTGTTGTTGGAGATAGAGGTGACTTAAATCGATGAAAGGGAGGAAGCATCTTCTTGGTTCTTTCGGTAAAGTCACGGAGAAGAGAAATAATAAAATAATATAAATAAAACAGCGTCTGACGCTGTCTTTCCGACAGACCTGTTCTTCACTTGAGGACGGCTGCTTGCGTTGTGGCCGAAACGTCGTGAGAATTGTATTTTATTATGTAAATTTTGGTATTATTTTATTATTTCCCTTCTACGTGACTTTACCGAAAGAACCAAGACGATGAATCCCTGCAGTCACGAAAGCTTTAAATCGAAATTTAAGGGAGGGAAGCAATCAAAATGCGGTGAATTTTCCCTCCCTCCCTCCCCTCCCCTCTCTCCCTCTCCCCCCTCCATTACCTCCCCTCCCTCCCTCCCCCCCTCATTTTACCTACACCCTCCCTCCCTCCTATCCCTCCATCTCTCCCTCCATTATCTCCCCTCCCTCCCTCCCCCCCTCCCTCCTTCGCCTCCTCCCTCCCTCCCTCCACCACCCTCCCCTCCCTCCCTCCCTCCCTCTCCCCCCCCTCCCCCTCCCCTCCCCTCCCTCTCCCCCTCCATTACCTCCCCTCCATTACCCTCGCCTTCCTCCCCCCCTCATTTTACCTACACCTCCCTCCCTCCTATCCCTCCATCTCTCCCTCCATTACCTCCTACCCTCCCCTCCCTCCCCCCTCCCTCCTTCGCCTCCTCCCTCCACCACCTCCCCTCGCTCCCTCCCTCCCCCCCGCTCCCCTCCTAGTAAATTAACGAGTTGACATGGCCAGAATCGGCCGTCCTCCTCCTCCCACCCCCTGCCGCTGCGACTCAGCGCCGTCGGGACGACGTCATCGACGGCGTCATAAGCGCTAACGACGTCGTCGAAGAAGAAGCCGCCGCCGCCGCTCGCCGAGGACGCCCACACGTCGCGCCTCCGCTCCGTTGGCTCCGCGCTGGGGAGGGCCGCCTTGTCGCGGCCATCGCTCGACGAGCCCACGTAGGAGAGGAAATGGAGCACCGTGTAGACCCTGCCGGCCACCACCGGGAGGGTTGGGATAGAGGCACGCGGGTGAAGCAAGCGGGGTGACGAATTGGCCGACGTTCTCCGTAGGTG
>NC_136151.1:9446651-9456847 GCF_965212315.1 Lampetra planeri | reverse complement strand
ACACTGCAATTGTAAATGTGTGTAGTGGTGGACTATAGTCACGAGTTGTGCCACCGCCTAGGGATCGGGTGGTGGCGGGCCCAGCGACACACTTAGAGTTTTATGCGCCGAATTTAGCCACCGTTCATACACAACGGCATCGATAAGACTGTGTAAGAAAAAATCTATTTTTTTGGACATCTATTTTTTTGCATTTTTTTTTTGTTCCTGGGTAGTAAGTGTTATTTCCTAATTGCGTATGCTTCACAAGAACATAAATTGGCTATTATTCCCGACAAAACTTTGCTTTTGTGACCTGAACATTGACATTTTGAAATGTAATCTTGATGTGAAGCTTTCGTGACTGCAGAATCCATAATCTTGGTTATTTCGGTAAAGTCACGTAGGTAGTCAAAATATACATATTTTCAATGAGAAAACGTGGTGTGCATTTTTGTCATTCCTTCACGTAAAATCCTGGTCAATCCCACCTCTCTTTGCGGCCAAACAGAAGCTGTTTGGGGCATGCGGTGGCTGGGCAATGCGGTGGCTACGTGACCCGGCCAACGCAGCCTTCCTTTCCAACACACCGACAACGCACAAACACGGACTCCACTGGACACACGCAAGCTAGTGCCCTGACTCCGATGGACATGCGCAAGCTCGTCCATGGACTCCGCTCTGCTCGGCCGAGAGATGTTAACGGACATTAGGGGGAGTGGGGGTCAGACTGCACCGCGGCTATTTCATTGTTTTGGTCTCACCTCAAGCCACGCCTCCCTCGCATCTTTGCCCATCGCCTTCGCCTTGCGGTAAATCTTCCAGCCGAGGAGGTAGTACAGGTACATGACCTGGCGATCGACAAACAATTTTTTAAAATAAAACATTTAAAATAGGCTAAATTATATTATCAACCCCCGCCCCCAGGAATCTATATTAATTTAACACGTAGGCGAAAGCCTACGTGTTAAATGAATGAGAAAATTTCGGAGTTCAATGAGCGATTTTGAACGCCCCCACCCCCCTTCCAAAAAAAAAAGGTCCTCACTTTTACGACGTTCACATCCAAATGATTAGTCAACGGTAAAAATAAAGACGAGAGAGAGATGGAGAGAGAGAGACAGTCTCCCGCCCCCCTATCGTAAAAACTATTAAGTTCGTAAAACATTTTATAAATGTTCATTCAAATAATGAACGCAAGAAAAAGAAACGTGACGGAATATTCACATCGGGCGATTTACGTCGAACCAACGTTAAGAGTCTTGATTTGAAGCTTTCGTGACTGCAGGAATCCATATTCTTTGGTTATTTTGGTAAAGTTACGTAAGTCGACAAAATAATAGATCACGACATTTCGATCGCAACGCAAGCGACCGTCTTCAGGTGAAGACGGTCGCTTGTGCTGCGATCGAGAGTGTGAGCAAGAGAGTGAGCGAGAGAGCGAGAGGTGGGGGTTTACGTAAAGCAAAGTTATAAAAATAAAAAACGAAATGATGAACGAAGCAAAGTGCCGAATACACCGAGCATCTTCTTGTTTCCACTGATCGTAAAAAAAAGAGAGAGACCGAGAGAGCTCCTGTCGATCTCTCGTCGTGATCTATTATTTTTGCCTACCTACGTGACTTTACCGAAAGAAACAAAGAGTATAAACCTTAAGAGGTTGAACCAAAAGGCCGTCAAGACGTGTCGCGGGGTATTTGTTACGACGATCTAAGCCCTCATCCAAAAAAACCCCATCTCGTTTGTGGGTCATATCGGTCGCGAAAGCCTAAGTGATAAACACGTAGCCTTTGTTACGTGGTCTAATACGTAGATACAAATTGTAGGAAAATAAATCACGTCGGGTTCATCGTTATGTTGCGCTACACGACACTGCATAGTACACGACTACTCACTACACACTACACTACAACACACCACAACACACCACGCTACACACTACACTACACACCACAACACACCACGCTACACACTACACTACACTACAACACACCACAACACACCACGCTACGCACTACACTACACTACACACTACACTACACACCACAACACACCACGCTACACACTACACTACAACACACCACAACACACCACGCGACACACTACACTACACACCACAACACACTATGCTACACACCACAACACACCACGCTACACACTACACTACAACACACCACAACACACCACGCGACACACTACACTACACACCACAACACACTATGCTACACACCACAACACACCACGCTACACACTACACTACACACCACAACACACCACGCTACACACTACGCTACACACCACAACACACCACGCGACACACTACACTACGCTACACACCACAACACACCACGCGACACACTACACTACACTACAACACACCACAACACACCACGCTACACACTACACTACACACTACGCTACACTACAACACACCACAACACACCACGCTACACACTACACTACACTACACACCACAACACACCACGCTACACACTACGCTACACACCACAACACACCACGTGACACACTACACTACGCTACACACCACAACACACCACGCTACACACTACACTACACTACAACACACCACAACACACCACGCTACACACTACACTACACACTACGCTACACTACAACACACCACAACACACCACGCTACACACTACACTACACACTACACTACAAAATACTACAACACACCACTACACTACACACTACGCTACACAACACACCACGCGACACCGCACGCGGGCCTCTCACCTGGGACCAGCGCTTGCGGTGGCGGATCAGCTCCTTGTCCTTGAGGTGCACGCTCAGCGTGTTGCCGTGCGGCAGGCGGTAGCTCATTCTGGCCCCGTACGGAGTGGGCGTCCACTCCACGGGGGGTCCCTCCCGCTCCACGTCGCCCGCCCTGTTGAAGTACCTCGCTCCACGCAGAGACGCAGAGTGGGGGGGGGGGGGTTCCTCCGTCAACAAACCGCTCACCTCAACCCCTCCATCCTACCCACCCCCCCCACCATCTCTGCCCTTTCGATGACGCGAAGTGAACGGATGACGTTCACGTGCGAACGTAAGCATGAACGTGAACAGATGATGTTCACTTACACACGTACAGCATCCGTTTTTTTGCATTTAGTTTTAGTCCGGTTTCGTTCTGACGATGTACGTGTGTACGTCATCAGTTGTTTCTTCCCATTCCGTTTCCGATGACGTGCTTGTACGATGACGTTCGTGTACGTCATTGTACACGAACGTCATGTCACATTCTCTTCCACTCCTCCCTCCCCTCTCCTCCTCCTCCCTCCTCCTCCTCCCTTCTCCTCCCACCTCCTCCCTCCTCCCCCCGCTCCTCCTCCTCCTCCCTCCTCCTCCCTTCTCCTCCTACTCTCTTCCCCCTCCTCCCCCTCCATCCGCTCCCCCCTCCCCACCTCCTCCTCCCCCACCCCCTCCTCCTCCCCCTCTCCCCCTTCTCCTCCACCTCCTCCCCATCCCCCTCCCCACCTCTTCCTCCTCCTCCCCCTCCCCCCTCCCCACCTCCTCCTCCTCCCCCCCCCTCGCCCACCTCACCTCCCCCTCATCCTCTTCCCCCACCTCCTCCCCCCCCACCTCCCCCCTCCCCCACCCCGCCTCACTTGGTCACTTCCTTGACGACGTCGACGAGGTTGGAGACGAATTCGTTCACCGCCCTCTCGCCGGCGGCCGTCGTGCAGAAGGCGTCGTCAAAGTACACGTGGGCTGAGAAGTCGTAGAGCTCCCGTTTGGTGCGGTCCGCGGGCGCACCCCCCCCACCCCCTTCACCCCCTCCACCTCCTCCCCAACCTCCACCACCTCCCGCTGATGCCTTCTTCCTCTTGGGTTGGCTGCGGTCGAGCCTGATCCCGGGAATGGGGAGGGGGGGAGGGAAGGGGGTCGGATTCAACGCTGTTAGCCTCATGGACTCAGCGCTGAGACCCACGGACTCAGCGTTGAGACGCACAGACTCAGCACTGCGACCCATAGACTCAGCGCTGAGACCCACAGACTCAGCTCTGAGCCCCATAGAGTCAGTAATGAGACTTATAGACGCAGTACTGTTACTCATAGACTCAACACTGTCACCCATAGACTCAACACTGCCACCCATAGACTCAACACTGCCACCCATAGATTCAGCACTGCCACCCATAGACTCGGCATTGCCACCCATAGACTCAACACTGCCACCCATAGACTCAACACTGCCACCCATAGATTCAGCACTGCCACCCATAGACTCGGCACTGCCACCCATAGACTCAACACTGCTACCTATAGACTCAACACTGCCACCCATAGACTCAACACTGCTACCCATAGACTCAACACTGCTACCCATAGACTCAACACTGCTGCCTATAGACTCAACATTGCCACCCATAGACTCGGCACTGCCACCCATAGACTCAACACTGCTACCCATAGACTCAACACTGCCACCCATAGACTCAACACTGCTACCCATAAACTCAATACTGCTACCCATAAACTCAACACTGCTACCCACAGACTCAACACTGCTACCCATAAACTCAACACTGCTACCCATAGACACAACACTGCCACCCATAAACTCAACGCTGCTACCCATAAACTCAACACTGCTACCCATAAACTCAACACTGCTACCCATAGACTCAACACTGAACTATAGACCCAACACTGCTAACGCATAGACCCAACGCTGACGTTCAGCATGCCGACATTTTGTGTGTGTGTGTGCGCGAGAGAGAGAGAGTACCGCAGGATTGACGACACAATCTTCACCATCTCCTCCTTGGTCTCGTGCCACATCGTGGCGCAGATGTAGATTTTCACGTACTCCTGCTCCAGGCTTGACCGAGGGCAAAAATACATATTTTGGACGATGTTTGACCCCCCCCCCCCCATCCTCGTCACACGGCGTCACAAAAAGTCAGACACCCCCGTTAATATGACGTCACAAAGCTCTGCCCCACCCCCAAAAAAAATGTAAAACATGCTTCAAATCGCTTTAAACTATTGTCATTGTCGCGCGTATTTAATGTGGCGCTGCACTCTGATGTTGTCGGAGAAAACATTTAACAAAAATGATATTTAATTAAGTAGAACGTGTTGTCTATATTTATTTAAAGTTGCGCATTTTGATGTGACGTCACATTTCTCAAACCCCCCCCCTCGTCTCACATCGTCACAAATGTCTTACCCCCCTCCCCCCCTAGGTGCGTGACGTCATTTATGGACGGCTCCCCAAAAGAAACAACACGAACAAAGAACTGGCCAACAACAACGACGACGACAATAATGGAGGTTTAAATCTTGATTTGAAGCTTTCGTGACTGAAGGAATCCATACCCTTTGGTTCTTTCGGTAAAATCACGTAGGTAGAAATAAAATCATGTAAAATAAAAAAATAAGTGGGCGCTTGTGTTGCGTTCGAAACGTCGTGATTTATTTGATATTTTTATTTTATATCATTTTTATTTCTACCTACGTGACTTTACCGAAAGAACCAAAGAGTAACGTAGGTTTGCTTGGTGGGTGAGATCGCGTCAATATGAATGTGTTTGTGTGTCGTCAAATCTGCCACAACCACCACCACCCGACACGGCCCAGTCAGGAGGTTTGTAGTTATCACGCGAACACAAAACGTGGTGGACAATTCTGCTACTGGTACGGCACTAAAGCGGCTGTTGTGGTGTGTTGGAGAGTCAAACCCCACTACACACATTTACAATTATAGTGTAGTGTTTAGTGACACACACAAAGATAAAGATCCCCCGTATAGCCTTAACAGACTGTAGGGGGCAAGTGCTGTTAGCGAGCACCTATGAAGGCCGGCACGTCACACGAGGGGGTGGTTGGCCAGCACCACGCCCGACCGCCTTTGTCTCCCCAGTGGCGATGTTTACACACTGCACCGGGTACTCATTTCAGGCTGAGTCGACCTAGGGGAGGCCCGGGACCGGTTCAGATAATCGTCACTGGCGGTGTTGGCCATGAGCGGGAATCGAACCCGGGTCGCCAGGTTCATAGCGCAGCATAGCGCTAACCGCTGCACTACCGCTCCCCAGTGACACACACAGACACTCCTTCACGCACACAGCCACACAGCCACACACGCGCGCAGACCTCCGCGCGCCGCAACAGATGAGTCAACCAACCTCTTTTCGCGTTGCCCCTCCGCCTTGCCCGCTGCCCCGTCGGGCCGCCTGCGGCTCAGCAGCAGCCCCGCAATCACGCACAAGGTGTGCGGCGAGCCACTCGCGAACAGATCCCGGGTACGCTCCATGCGCATCCCGTCGCCGCGCCACACGTGACCGGCGACGAGCAGCAGAGCGACGAACCACAGGGCGCCCGCCACCGCCATCGCCGCGGTGTTCGCCGCGTAGCCCCCGCCTGGCCACGCCCCCTCGGCGGCTCCGGATGCCGCTGCCGTCGCGTCGAGGTACGCGCAGACCGCGCGCACCGTGCGCTCGTAGAAGAGCTCGTAGGCGCCGACGCTCGCGTTCCGCTGCGCCGACGCCTGCGCGGCCACGGACGCGCAACCGCCCCACGCTTCGCCTCCGCCGAGGGCTGCGTAGACGACGAAGGGGACCAAGATGGCGACGGGCGACGCAAGGCACAGCGGGGCGGCAAAGCAGCTGCGCTGCTGGCGGATCTTGCACGCGGCGCTGGCGAACCACTTGCAGGCGACGGTAGCCGCCGTCTGCGCCCCGAACAGGGCGAGGGCGAGCGTCGCGCTAGAGGCGAGGCGGCCGCCGCCGCCGCCGACGACGGCGGCGACGCGGCCATAGTCCCAGCCGTGCTCGAGGCCGATCGCGACGAGCGCGACGCCGGTGGCGGCCGCGGCTCTCACCGCCGAGCCGGAGAGCTCGGCGAGGTTGGCCGAGGCGGCGAGGGCGCGGCGGTGCCCGTCGAGCCACCGCTTGGGCGCGAAGTTCTCCCACCAGTGGAGGGAGACGAGCAGGAGGCCGACGAGGAGCAGCGTCAGGTGGACGAACTTCTGCGCGGTGGCGTCGGCGGGCTGCGGCTGTTGCGGCTGCAGGTCGACCAGCGACATCTTGACAGCGATCGACACGAACGCCAGCAGGCACGCGGTCAGAGCGGCGACGCTCTGAGCCCGCCAGTTGCGGTCGCCGCCGCCGCCGCCGTCTCCCGCGGGCGTCTGGAACGCGTTGGCCACGTGGAGCAGGGCCGGCATGAGGGTCACTCCGTTGAGGACGAGGATGCTGCTGACAATGTCCAACGCCGGGCCCGGGATGACCACGGTGGCCATGATGGAGGCGCCCGTGCCAGCGAAAGCCTCGAAGACGCAGTTCTGTTGTTCGGCGTCGACGTCCGGAGTTGTTTTGTTTGTTGTTGTTGTTGCAACGGGCGGACAGAAGAAACGAAAACAACGATTGGCGATAAGGCGACTGAGATCGGGGTGGTTGCATCGTTGTTGTGTGTTGTGTGTGTGCGTTGTGTGTGTGTGCGTGTTGTGTGTGTGTGTGTGCACGCGTTGTGTGTTTACGTTGTTTGTGTGTGTCTTGTGTGTGTGTACGTTGTGTGTGTTTGTGCATTGTTTGTTTCTGTGTGCATTGTGTGTGTTTGTGTGCGTTCTGTGCATTGTGTGTGTGTCATTTGTGTGCATTGTGTGTGTGTGTGTGCGTGCGTTGTGTGTATACGTTGTTTGTGTGTGCCTTGTGTGTGTGTGTACGTTGGGAGTATGTGTGTACGTTGTGTGCGTGTGCATTGTGTGTGTCTGTGTGCGTTCTGTGCATTGTGTGTGTGTGTGCGTGCGTTATGTGTATACGTTGTTTGTGTGTGCCTTGTGTGTGTGTGCGTTGGGAGTATGTGTGTACGTTGTGTGTGTGTGTGCATTGTGTGTGTCTGTGTGCGTTGTGTGTGTGTGTGCGCGCGGACCAGAGCGTTGTTCGAAGCAAAAAAATGAAGCTATGATCTATCATTAATGTTTAGTTTACCAGCTGTGAAGCCCCCCAACTGAGCTTGTGGCACGGGCTCAACGATTTGGCCGATATAATCATAATCATCATCAACATCAACATCGTGGTCGTGTGAAAATGTCAAGTACTCTAAACGTACAGGGATGCATAGAGACCCACATAGACACATGGAGACACACAGAGACAACACAGATACCGATAGGGACCCATATACATACATAGATACACATAGATATACATAGATACCCATAGAGACCCATGGACATACATAGAGACACATAGATATACATAGAGACCCATAGAGATACATAGAGACCCATAAGGACCCATGGACATACATAGAGACCCATAGGGACACAGAGATATCCATAGATATGCGTATAGATGCATAGAAACCCATAGCGATGGATAGAGCCCACATAGATATGTAAGATGCAAAACTTAACTATATATTATTGTATTTGACCTGGTGTAAGGCCCCACTGAGAGGTGGAGTTCTCTTTTTTTTCCAGAAACGGATTTGGCCATCACGAATGATAGCAACTCAACGCAGTGGATTATATCATCATCATCATCACGTGTAGATTTATATCAGGAGCCGAATAGTCTGAACGCGTGATGACGATTCTAAATGGGGAGACACGCAAACTCGGGATCGAACCCGCGACCTCCTGCATACCAGGCGAGGTAGTTAACATCTCACCACGGGGATAGGGAGAAAGAGAGAGAGACATGGAAACTACCAAATACACAGTAGGCATCAGGGTCTGGATCGTCGTGATCAAACCCACGACCTCCGGCACACCAGGCGAGGTAGTCAACATCTCCTTGCCACCTCGGCGCCCCATGGCTAGCTGTGTGATATCCAACTCCATGGGCGAGAGAAAGAGGACTGGGTGCAGATGCAGCACTTGTCGTAGTAAAAACAAACCATTAAAACAATGACATAGAAAACAGGGGGAATATATACGTAGAGTAGGGAGAAAAGGGGTAGAGAGGGGGGGGGGGTAAAGAGAGAGGGAAGGAGTAAGAAGGAGGAGAGCAGAGCATGAAATGTTTTGTGAAATCTTTCATTTAAAAAGGGGTGGGGGGGCACATAAAGCAAAGCATTGAAAAAAAACTAAATAAATTAAATAACGAACGAAGCAAAGTGCCGACTACACCGAGCATCTTCTTGTTTCCTCTGATCGTAAAAAAAGAGAGAGTTTCCCTGCTCTGCAAGAGAGTTCCTGAATGGGTCATTGAGATCGACGGACGGACGAACCGACGATGTACTCACCAGGGCTATCGCCTTGAAGTTGAAGACCTCCGAGGACCTGAAAATCATCCGCAGGATGCAACGAACGACGCTGAAGATGGCCGGGAGGGTGAGCGTCAGGGTGAGCATCCAGCGGACGAACATGTCCTCCCCCGGCGAATCGAAGACCCTCTTCAGCTCCCCCATGTAGACGAGGCAGAGCTGATGCGACGGACGAGGTTAGGAAGAGAGAGATGGAGAGAGAAAGAAAAGAGAGAAACAACGGACGTCTCTAACTCTGCGTAGTTTCCGCGACGTGACACCGGGCGATGTACGTATTTGGTGGATGAAGCCCAGGGGCCTCTGCAAGCTGGAGGGCCTCCAGAGATGAAGTAAAACGTTACTTCGTTTGTGGACGCTGAATTTGATTTGTTGTTTAGCCTTGTAAACAATCAATTTATTAGTTTCTTTAACTTTTTTTCCTTTAGAAAATATTACTGGGGGGTACTCACAGTACCTGTAGCCAGGGGCCTACAAAATCTTAATCTGGCCCTGATAGAGACCCATAGACACCCATAGACTCACACACAGACCCATAGACTCACACAGAAACCCATAGATACACTCACACATAGACCCATAGATTCACACACAGACCCATAGACTCACACAGAAACCCATGGATACACTCACACACAGACACATAGACTCACACAGAAACCCATGGATACACTCACACACAGACACATCGACTCACACACAGACCCATAGACTCACACAGAAACCCATAGATACACTCACACATAGACCCATAGATTCACACACAGACCCATAGACTCACACAGAAACCCATAGATACACTCACACACAGACCCATAGACTCACACAGAAACCTATAGATACACTCACACACAGACCCATAGACTCACACAGAAACCCATAGATACACTCACACACAGACCCATAGACTCACACACAGACCCATAGACTCACACAGAGACCCAGGGTCGGATTAAGGAGTGGGGGGGGGGGGGCTT